>NC_044190.1:25977166-26277166 GCF_900880675.1 Sparus aurata
AAGAAACACAGCACACAAGTTGGATAATAGTTTATATTTATATTTGTATATATATATTATATTGTGTTTACTTAACAAACATGATAAATGCAATGTCTCCAAGTTAGCTGTAACAATAAAAATACAATATCTTTGTGTCCTTAAAGTACATAGAATTAAAACAGCAAAACAAAAAAAACAAAAAACCGCCCTAAGTAGTTCACAGAGAGGTACAAATATACAGTACAAATCTATTTTATTCAAAAAGGGTACAAATAAAAATGCAACAAAATAGAGATATTAATGCTTTGTTAAAGTCAGGTAGGTGTAGGGTATTCTAAGGGAGCACTTTCGGTCGACAACTCTAAGGCTTCTGATAAAGATCAATACATATTGGTACGGCCATACGATATTAAAACTCACTATACAAAGTTCATACAACCTGGATTACACTTGAGGATTGAATGTTACATTTACATCATTGCATATATTTTGCAGATTTAGGCATTTTAAAAAAAAGATGCTGTTTTTTGTTTTGTTTATAGTTACACATCACATAAAAAGCAGTGTCACCTTGTGCCAAAAAAAAAGTACAATTTCAAATCTGAAAATACAGACTTCTTTTAAAACTTTTTAACCATTCTTGTTCTCCTGATTTAATTCAACATCGGCAACACCGAAACCGTCCTCAATTCACCTTTTGAGTTCAATATTGGATCAAGCAGGAAGTAGTTCACACAAGAGTAAAAAAAAAAAAAAAAAATCCCCACTGCCAACGTCACAAAACATAAGAAACCGATACGTTACCACCAGTGGAAAGCTATCTGATTTATGCAGCCTGTCCTTCTTTATCTAAACCCACCTCCTGTTGTCCACAGACCGTGGGACAAAGCACAAGACGCCAAACACAATCCATTAAGTCAAGGGATTAAAAAAACAAATGAAAAAACCTACTGATTTTGTGCAACAACAATAAAAACAACAGATGTGTGCGTCTGTCTAAGTTTGTGTGTTTGAAATCAATGACCTCCGCTGCAGATACCCCCGGCATCGTCTTGTAAAAAGTGCAGATAAGAGCTTCCATGAACTTCACTTTCACAAATTGGAAAAAAAAAAAACAGGAATTAAAAGTATGAGCATTAAAAGTGTGTTAAAAAAATGTAACGGAATAGATAATAAGAAAAAGAAAAAAAGGGAGAGACTAAATCAAACATGGTTGAACCATCTGGGGAGAATTCACCATCACCCTTTGAGAAATGCAAATATAAAATTCTGCTCGTAAGCATGGCAAGAGTGTCTGATTTGCTCTTGTACAGCCTGAAAAGGGAACACCAAAGTCTATCAGAAGCATCATTCCATTATCTCAATTTCACACATTGTACAAAGCAGAATTTAAGGCATTATCGACAAGCATCATCAAAGCTATCTATACAACAACAAAAAAAAAAATACATCTATCTACAGGAACACACAACAACCTGCCATTTCTCCATGATTCTGTGTGCTTTACATTTTGAAACTCTTCAATTAACCAACAGTTTTTCATTTTTACAACACTGTAAAGGAGGGCATTTAGTGCAATTACTTACAGCAACAGACTATCAGTGATGTGAATAAGAGTCATTGGACATCTTGGTAGCGGTCGAGCTTTTCCTGCTTCAACATGGCACACGCTGCTCAGAGCAGAGGGCGAGGAAACAAAACAAAAAAAGGCTCACGGTAGCAACAGGATGGTCTTGCTGTGAGAAATGACAGGAGGTAAAGTCACATGTGGCACTGCTTGCACCATTGAAAATCCCGTAAAATGCATCTTGACCTAAAATACAAATGTTAAAGCGGCCGCGCAATCGTGCCAAAATAAAGCAGGACCAGAAGTAAGTAAAAAAGAAAAATTCAGAGTGACTTTCGTTTTGAGTGGCTCCGACTGTGTGGCATGCTAAGAAGACTAAGAGTTTACTGATCTGTGCCTCAGCAGTGTGCCATATGTAGGAAGATTGGGACCACTGAGCAAAAAGTAGCAAAATACTGGTTTGTACTACTATAAAAAGAAAAACAGTTCTCTAACCAGACATCAGCGTAAAATGACTGCATCAGCTGACCTTCCCTACTGCTCCAGAGAGCTGTACTTAAGACAACGAACGGTACAATACTGAGTTTACTGCATAGAAAACGCCAAGACTACATTAAATGTTTTCAGGTATTATATCTATTGCTGACAGTGTGAAAAAATGGCTGGATGTGGTGAGCTTGTGATGGGAAGATGTGTTCTTAACTTACTGAATCTCCCACTGAAAACATTTTATAGGACAGATTCACATTCTTCAAACTTATTCGAAGAGTTTTTAGTTGTGGATAGAGCTGCGACTAATAATTACTTCCATTACGGACTATTCTGCTGCAGAAGTGGGAAGTAATGAAGTACAAATGCTTCGTTACTGTACTTTTGTCAGATTTTGTCAGGTACGTGTATCCAACAACAGTATTTACTTTTGTATTTATTAGACAACTTTTTACTTTTACTCGCTACATTTTAAACACAACTATCTATACTTTCTACTCCTTACATTTTCAAAACAGGCTCATTACTTTAGTTTTAATGCATTTCAGAGGAATTATGGATTATTGCGTAATTGCACGCTGCCTTTCTCCACATCACAAGACAGATTCGTGCATATCACGCATGGCAGACGTGGCAAAACAAGTGACAAAGGCTCATCTTCAGTAAGCATTGCACAGAAAATAGAAATGTCCTTCAGAGGGATACTTTTTGTTTTTATAATTTGAGTACATTTCAGAGCCTGTACTTTATTACTGTGACTTGTGTAAATAAGTTGAATCGGTACTCCTACTTAAATAAACATCCTCATCGCAATTTCCGACAGCCGAAAAGTTACATATTCTAATTTCTGCTTTTGTCCAACCAACAGTCTGGAGACTTTTCATTTACTATCATTCATGACAAAGAAAAGCAGAAAATCTTCACAATACAGACGCTGGAACCAGCAAACATTTGCTTGAAAATCAATGAAACAATTATCAATTGTTGAAATAGTTTGTAATCAATTTAATTTTTTTAATCTAATCGACAAATCTTTGCAGCTCTAGTTGTGGAGTTTTTGCGCAGCTATTTATGACAGGAGCAATCATCACAGCGACTAATGAGTCTTATGGGGATGTGAGTATTCTTAGTCACGAACTTGATAAAATAAAATTAAAAAAAACATATTTTAAATGTGAAACTGCCCTTTAAAGCTACTCCTAATGACAGTACCAGAGGATGAGCGTGTACTAAGCCCAGTTCAGGTCAGTCTGTCCGATACTCCTCTCCACCAGCTGACACAGATTCAGGCGGTGGTAAGGGCTCCATTCAAGCTAAGAGAGTTGAAGAGGACAGAGACACATACACACACACACAACAGCATCTGGGCTACAGCACTAACACACCAGTGGCACACAAACCTGACAACCATGTAACTCACTGATCCTCCTCTCTGAGCACGTCCAATGAAAGGAAATGTAACAGGTAATGCATTAAATATTCAAAAGTGATCAAATGTTTTCTAAAGAAAAGTGGTACCGTCTGATTTCCACTTTCTGATGGGAATGTCTGTGTGAGGAATGCCGTCTGATTATAAACCTCTGAATGATTTAATGTGTGGTCTAATTGCACTTATTTTCAATTCCACCCTTCATTTGGATTTTTTTCCTTTTCTGGGGGGGGAATTCAAGAAGAGGATAAAAAAAAATCTGTCAGACGTAAGAAAACTGCAGCATTCGTCTTGGCTAATTTGTAAACAGAGTTAAAAATGCAAGTCAGTTTTTTTCCTATCTCACTCTCTCACCACAAAACGCCAACAATACTTCAAACATATTCCCTTCATTAAAAAAAAAAACACCTACTGTACTGTGATTCCTATTACAATGGTCAGTGTGAAGTCAATGAGTGACATCTTCCATGTGCAACACAAGACAATCATAAGATCCACTGGATAAAGTATAATCTAGTACAAAAGCAAAGGACCATTCAAACAAAAGACAAGAAGGTAACTTGATAATGACCACAAACTTAATTAGAGCCAAGCCTTTCTTGGAGATGCACTTGAGTAAATCCATATAAGATAAAATATCATCAGTGAGATGGAGAATCAAAGAGATGCTGATTCGTCTAGAATGATCTCTTGAGAAATTTGTCAAAGGCATGCTTTACTTGTGTAGAAATACTGAACAGCAAAAGAGTGCATCACCTTTAAAAGTCGGGGGGTTAACAGAGAGTCAGCTCTCACACCTCACATGTAAAGATATAAAACAGCCTCACGAGGAGGAAAACAACTATTGCTTTAATTTGGTAATCGAGCAAAAAAGTAACTCAAGAGAGTGCCTCGTCACTGACTCACTCGCACAAAAGTGTTGATTTCTCTCCTTCTCTTGCTGCAGCCATGTCACTGGTTCATTCCCACAGGTGGCTTTGGTGATGACCAGCCAGTGCCTCCTCCGTTAGTTACACTCTTCAAAATTGCATCAAAAGTCACCAGTCTGGTCGGGAAAGCTTTGAGGTATAGTGAGGAGGAGGGAGGGGGAATGATTCTCTCAGAAAGGGGGGACAAAGTTAAACACTCAGTGATGGATATTCTCAGTGATGAAACTGGAATGCAAGATATCTCTAGCAATCATACAAACACACACACACAAACACACAAACGTTTGGGCCCTCATCCTCATCCATAGGGCATGATGGTGTGTAATGAAGGCAGATGTTTTTGGAGTGAAAACTGATTGCTGAACAGACACACTGATTGATTTATCACTATTTCGATTGTAAGACAAGTGGGACAAGCCGCACTTGGCCTGAGAGAGTATCTGCTGACAAAGGAGGTTTCAGACTCCTGCCGAAGGAGCATAATGTAACATACACTGACAGTTAGCGTCAACAGTGCCAACATCACAACAGGGGCTGCTGGTGTCAGCAACTCCACTCCACTTTTTTTTTTTTTGGGTAAATGCTTTCGAAGGAAACAGGATCTTAGGAATGGAGGAGATAAAAGATCACTGGCTGTGATCCTTTAAAGACATCAGAACCTGCAAAGTAGGTAGCTTCACTGCGCTACAAACACATTCTTCGTAGTCTGTGGTCTTCCAAAGAGACGGTTTGGTCAAAAAGGAAGCGAGAGTGCTCCGAATGCGATGGTAATCTCCAAGTGTGGTTATGAGGAAGCGGCGACAAAGGAGGGAGGGAGTAAGAGAAATGCAGTGTGTAAGGACTGCGAGAGGCATTACATCAGCTACATACTTTCTACTCAGCTTGTCATGTCCCCATCAGACCTCAGCTGGCTGGGAATCCACAGGCTCGTATCCTTTGGCTGAGTGGTGACCAAACCAAACTGGAACTTCTCACCAGATAGACAAAGATCTTGTATTTTTGTATATTTTAGGTGTGCAAAATCTCAAACATTCTGAGGCTACATTCGCACTCTTTTTTTCCTCTTTCTCTCCTTGTCAGACTCATTCTTACTCGTGGCAGTCTCCTCTATAGTTGCTACCAAATGTGATGCTACTTCCCTGCATTTGAGCGCCCCTCAATGGACAGTTTGACCTCCTGGGGGATGAAAGAAAGCCTTGTGTGGCCGGAGGTGCTTATTTGAGGGCGTGGCCCTTCGTCTCCCTTCATATTGTATCTTTGGAGGCCAGGTGAGGACCAACGCCTCTGAGAAGCACCTAGTGCAGCCTGCATCCCTCCCATCCCTGCCCCTGCAAAAGCAGAGCCCTCTGTGTGCAAGTGGTAACTGCTCTGGCTCCTCGGATGCTCTGCTGAGGTCCTACTTGGTCTGACGGGCGACTCAGTGTGCGCAACAACCCCAAAATGTGTGGCTTCCTCCTTACTGGCTGCATCTTTTTCTCCATCCCTCTGTCTTTCTCTGTGGATGCGGTCTAGCCTGAAATGAGACTGTGGCCGTGACTGTTGCGGGGCAGGAGGCCCCATAAGCTGGTGACCAGGTCCTGATGTAGCGTTGGTTTTGCTCAAAGTCCTGGACAGGTTCTGCTGCGGCTGTTGTTGTTGCTGTTGTGAATTATGATGCTGTGGCTGCTTATGCTGCTGTGGCTGCATCTGCTGCTGCAGAGTGATGGACACACACACGTCTCCAACTTGCAGATGATGGCAAGCCAAGCCGTAGAGCTGGGCTGTGCGTTCAGGGCTGCAGGACGACCAACCCTGGCCGAACACAAAGAAGGGGTGCTCTGGAGGAACATCGATGGTCACTTTGCTCTGCTGCTCCCCCACAGTGAAGTGGAGCGACACAAGACCTGGTCTCTGCTGGCTGGCACGGATGTCCACCACCATGCTGGAGTCGATCTTAAGCCCCCCACTCACCTCAGCGCTCCGCACAAAGTCCTGAGTCTGCAGGTCCTCCACACGCTTCAGTTCCCCAGTAGCCAGCTGGATAATAGCCCCCTTCATGAAGTGTGACGGGTTGGAGGGGGCTGGGGCAGGAGCAAGACTTGAAGCTAAGGCCTGGATCACATCTGCGGTGGGCTGGACAGGAGGCTGCTGCTGAGCTGTGATCAGCTCCGCCCTTTCAGGGAGGCACACTCTGGCTGAAGAATCAGAGGCTTTAAAGCTTGGATTAGAGGAGGCCATGGTTGTAGAGGCATGGCTGGCGGAGGCATCATTAGCATGCCCTGGGTAGTGTTGGTGCGGTGGTGGGGGCTGATGCTGCAGGTGATACTCCATGGGAATAAGAACCGGTTGCCCATTGGCAAGCATGACAGCATGGCCTGGTTGTCCTGTGTGCTGCTGGAGACCAGTCACTCTGGGGTCGCTGTAACTCACAGGCTGGGCCCCGTACGCAGTCCGGCCGGTAACTCCTGCACTTTCTCCGTGGATATCTCTGGCTCTCTGGGCACCCTGAGAGAGATTTAAGGGAGCAAAGGAGACCTCTTTTCGCAGTCCACTGGCACCTTGGCTTGAAGAAACCAAACGACCAACTACCTGCTGCACCTGCAAGTAAAGAAATGTTAGTCAGGCCTGCTTGTGACACAAAAGTTAAAAAAACAAAAATTACTCAAGCCTCTAAATTACTCTGACAGTTTTAGGAAAGACATTAGGAAACGGAGACAACAATGAAGATTTATGTAAACTGAGGTAATCTGCAGCTACTCAACATGCCTTTTATTAGGTATTGTTGGCATTTTTCCCCATATGGTTGAGTCAAATAAGTGATGAGCTGTCTCGATTTATTCCCCTGCACACCATCACTAAAGAAACACTGAAGGTTTAACTGCAGCATCTCTAGTCAACCACAAATAGCATAGCTTTGACACAAAGTGGCAACTGTCTGGTTGTGAATGATCACCTGATTACCTGCTGACCCATAGTACACAATTAAGGAAGGAAGTAGAGTCTAAAACCAACATGTGCTATTAGGTTCTAAAAGTAAACATAGGGTCAGGCCAGATCACTATGTCTACCTTTGTAAAGCCAAGAACTCAAATTATTTACAACCACAACCTCGAAAAAGATTTTGGATTTAAGATTATTTTTTTTAACATTTCGAAAAATGTCTGTCTGTCTGTGTGTAATATATATATAAATATAAATGTTTAACGTTCGAGTGATGCTTCCTGTCTGTAACAAGTCTCCTTTCATTCACATGTGCACACTTAAAAACCTTTAAGAAAGTATGTTAAAGGTATAGATGAACAAGTAATCTGGTTTCTCTAGCCACTAATCAGTGTTGATACATAAACCATGTAGAAGTGTTTTGCAATTAGGGTGCCTTTTAGCTCATTTGGTAGAGCAGGCATCCCATGTACAGAGGCTAGAGCAGCCCCAGATTCGAGTTTCGGCCTGGGGTCCTTTGCTGCATGTCAACCCCACCCCCATCCTGTTTCCTGTCATATCTGAACCTGTCCTGTCAATAAAGCCATACAAAGGCCCAAAAAATGTAATTTAAAAAAAAAGGAAAAAGATTAGGTGTCATCAGTGTGTCTCACCTCCAGGTCGCTGTCTGGAGTGCTCGGCCGGCCAGGTGAGCTCCTCCCTTCCAGCCTCCGGTTCTGCAGTCCTCTGTCTTGGCTGTGCTCCTGTGCAGCAGAGCTGGACGCTACCTGCAGCAGTCGTGCATTTTTAGCAATGTAGGCCAAGTCTAGTACAACCTCCCTGGCTCCCTGCTCCTTATCGCCTCCATTCATCTCTGGTTCATTCTCCTGATGAGCACTGGGGGGGTCTCTGGTGGCAGTGGCAGCCCTGGCGCCCTGAGCGTGGTAGAAGACCGGCATCCCTCGAGAGCTGACCTCTGCTGCTGGCAGTACTCCCACAGTGCTGAGGTGCTGCTGGGCAGCCTGCTCTGACGGCAGCATCAGCGGGACGCCGCTGGGTGCTGCAACTTTGGCAAAGGTATGTGCAGCCACCTGAGCCTGAGGAGGTGGGGAAACAACACCTTCTTGTATGACAGATGGATACTGAACAAGGTGGGAGACAGCGTGGGGCTGAGGAATGGTGCCTGAGGGAGAGATTAATGGTCCCGGGACAAAGCCAGGGGGTAGGGCATAAGGTACCGTTGCATATGGGGAACTTACAAACTGGAGAGAGGAATGAGGGATCTGGGCGTAACCAAGAGGAGGGTAGGAAAGGCCTGGATGCTGCAGGAGAGGTGAGTGGACAGTGTATGCTGGGGAGATGTGGCTTAACACTGGGTGAAGACTGGTAGGTGAGTAAGTAACAGATGGAAGGGCCACTTTGTAGAGCATACTGTACTGGTCAACGGGCACGGCTGGTATGCCATCAGAATTATCCACTCCATAATGAAGCCCCGACTGAGCACGCAGCCACTCTCCAGATGGGGTCCCTCCCTGAGTGTCACTGTTGGCTGCAGAGTTCTGGATGGAAACCACTTCATCTTCTCCAATACTACTACCACCAGCACTACTGCCACCTCCACCACCACCTCCTCCTCCTCCTCCAGCAACACCAACCCCACCTGTGCCTCCAGCTCCACTGCTGTTACTAACTGGGAGATCCCTCTTTTTAGGAGGCAGGGACTCCTGGTTGCGCTCCTGAGCGGGTTTCATTGCAATCCTCTGATGAAGCAAGTTGCTTTACTGTACTACACAGGAAGTGAAACTTGCAAGCCGCTCAGCCTGCGCAGGAACCAGTTCTGAAATCACCTGGCTGACCTCATCTGCCAATTCACCTGGGGGGGAAACACAAACATAAATACAAAAAGGACTTATCAGCACAATATTTTTTTCCAAAGTTGCATACTACCATCACAAGTGTGAAAAAAGTGCTTTGTGAGATAATTCATTATGGTGATTGACTGATCGTGGAAAGCGTCAAAAGGTGCTGAGAGGCAGAAACTGACAGACAATGTTTTACCGAGTTTATTGGTGAAAAACAGAAAAACTGTCTGCACACGTAGTTGATGCCCCCATGAACATTTATTACCTCCATGTGACGTTTAGGGCGCATGTCTAAAGAAGGGCCTGTGACTGAAACGTCACATGGAGGTAATAAATGTTCATGGAAGCATTCACTAGCGTGCAAACTGTATTTTTCTATTTTTTTTTTACCTGTGACTCTGTCCAGCACCTATCATTCAACATGTTTGGATGTGTGTGCATCTGTAAACTTTTTGACCAAGTTTATTTGTAGCTGTAGAAAAATAAACCATTAGAATTGCCCAATTACAAACTTTGCCTGCCTGTGATATAAGAAGTGTACTTCTTAAACCAAGGATACTTTGTTAAGTTAGTGTATATGCCCCTTTACTGTATGTGTTTGAACTCTTGACCTGTTCTGCTCTCTGGCAGCTGCAGACGTTGCAGAGTGTGTTAAAACGTCTGAGCAGTTACACTGTCGGGCACATCTTTTCATCACAGCTGTCTTTGTGAAACTGGAACAACTTCATAAAGCAGTGACAGTTTTAGGTATATAACATGTTTGTTTGCATCAACACAGAATAATCATGCATTTGTGGAAAACTGTCTGCAAATATACTACAGTATGAATAACTGCCTGTACAATGACTGTTTTTGAAATCAAGGAAAAGCTAATTGTTGTAGTGTCAGTCCCCATTGGCACACTTTGGCCATTTTATTGTCCCATTGAGAGGCTTCTTGTCTTGACAACTTCTGTATCTGTTTGACCGACTCTTCTTTGAGGCTGTGTAGTGTTTATATACAATACATTAATAAATAAAACAATCCAAAGACTGCACGTCTTTGCCTGTTGCATTCAATCAAAGGGGATTTTCTAGATGTTTTAAGCATAATTTATTTAAATTAAAAATTCAGCCCGACATATTTGGTTCAGTCCCATTTGAAAACTTTGGAATCTTAACTTCCTGTGTTAAATGTTTTGAGTTTGCACCATGTACGCGTTTGTTTTAAATATGTCGGTATGTGGGTTTGTTTGTAGGCATGTCTGCATGGATGGATGGATGCATACTGGGTTTTGACTAGTGCGCTTTATTGTGAAGCACTTTGTAACTGTGTGTTTAAAAATGTCCTAGACAAAGTTGTTATTATTGTAACTTGGGATTTAATATTAAGTTCTACAAGTTTGAGCAAAGCTTGGGTGGAGCACATGGGTTAAAATAATGCACTGACCGGCACGGCAATACACTTTAAGAGGTTCAAACACCATCTAAACAACCATTGGCGAGCAAGAGCAATCAAAAGGCTCTTTTTCCTAATATAATGCAAGAAGCAAAGATGTGGTTCTTTATGATCTGCAGTGTGAAATACCAGTAAGAATGTACAGCAGACAATTAGTTGGTACATGTAAGCAACTGCATCATAAACCCTAATGAATTTATAGACATAGCTCTATAAATACTAAACCCTACAACAAGCAAGCAAAAAACATTTCTGACCCCTGAAACTCTTTAGCTGTACTTCCACTAAGTCTATTTTAATATATATATGAAAAAGGTGCTCTCAGTCCTGTCGAGATTTATTTTTTGCCACAAAGAGTTAAGGCTATGGTGTAAAGTCCCATCTGATTCAACAGAGGTGAACAAACATGAGCTAATCTTGAGCTAATACGAAACTCAGTTCTTGGGTGTGTTCAAGGGAGCAGGTTTACTTATATATCACACATTTAGCCTGGAACTGTTCCTTTTTTTTTTCTTTTTTTTTTTTACATGCAGTCCATGATTCATACACAAGTGGGTTCCTGGTTTCAGAGAACTCAGTGAACCTGCTTCCTGAAACAAACCCATCAACAGCACCAGACATAAAACCAAAGCTTTGAACATGTAGTTACAAGGCTAAGTTTCCTCCCAGTTACCGCTACACTTCACTTCAGACTAACTGTGTTTACCGTTAGCTAGTGTCTGACTTGGCTAAAGTTAGCTAGCAACTTGGGAGTCATATTTTTTCCGCACACGCAGCAAAGTGAAGACATGACACTCCATACACTAACATTAAATGTAAACGCTGAGCTTAAATGATAGCTAATGTCATATGAAGCCATTTGGTTACCACTAAAATGTAAGACTGGGGACCAGCCCAGAGGTTCCGGCTAGCTAGCTAGCTAGCAAGCTAGCTAGCTAACTGGCTAACAGAGCGACAACTAGCTAACATGAACTGACTCCAGTCCTGCTCGACTCACATCTGCTCACAACTAACACAGCGATGCGCACAATTCATATCAAAGATGCCTCTGCTTCGTGTCGGTGTGTAGACGTACCTCCAAATGTCATCGCGAACAGGCTTTTCTTTATTTAAAAAAAGTTGATATGCAGAGGTACAATTGGAGAAATCAAGGCTAAGGAGTCGAGCCCATTTCGAAGGCCAGCAGAGGCGCTCACCAATGACGTCACCCAGTTTATTCAATTTCCTGTTTTTTCATGCACAAATGTCGAGCACGTACACCAAGTCACCAAACTTCAGGTATGTTTTATTTAATAAATTGTGAAGTTTTGTCTCATCTACAGCCGACAACAATGCTCTCAATGCCGTTTTAACATGCAGTCACTGGTGACGTCATTTACTGGCAGGAAAATGGTAAAAAATAAATAAATAAATAAATAAATAAAAATAATTTTAAAATCTATATATTTATCTTGGTCAGCTTACACAAGATGCAGTGGAAGCTGAATGAAACAAAACCCTGCACGGTGCAGTTTAGTTTAAATGCATGAAATGTACGTGGTGACGTTTTGTACAGCAGGGGGAGCTGCAGCCACGTGCACTGAAGGGATTTCATGAAGCGACCTCATAGATGCATCTTGAGGATGAAGGGAAAACTGAAAACAAGCCATTTCTGCAACTCTCCAGCTGTTAGTACTCATGACTGTATCTACTGTAGATGTTTGTTTTTTATAGAGATTTACTGAAAAACAATCAAATAAACAAACACATCAGACGAGTACTACATATAATGGAACAGATGCTGCATTGGCTGCACATTGAATCTGCTTGGTTGTAAAGGTTAAATAGTTAAATACGACTGAAACAGCTTCATACAGCTTAATGGTTTTGTTACTTTTTTCTTATTGTCAATAATTGCTCTTTTACAAAAGAGTTTTAGTATATTCATAAAATTTGCAAAGGAATCTTATAAAGTTAGGGAAGATTTTGGTAAATTTACATGTATACATCTATGAAATTTCACAATAAAGTCATTTTTTTTAATTTTCAAAGTACATACTGACATTTTTACACTCAATTCTCATATCATAATTTATTTTAAATATTATATAATTTACCGGTTGAGCCCAGAAAGTGATCAAGAATATAACAAAGTAAAATAAATGTGTTAAAAATTCTGGTTCATCATTACATCAGCTGAATTTGTTGTTAGTGTGGTAAAATTTAGAGAACTATAGTTTTTTTTTAAAGATTTTTTCTGGCATAGACACCTTTATTAAGCAGTAGACAGATAGGAAATACGGGAGAGAGAGGGGGATGTAACATGCAGCAAAGGACCTCCAGCTGGAATCGAACCGGAGTTGGCCGCGTTTGTGGCATGCACTCTAACCACTCGACCACCTGCGCGCCAGAGAGCTATAGTTTTTACTGTAGATACCACTGTCACAGCAAACCCTGGCTGAGGTAAGTGGTTTCCCCTTTCTTTATGGTAACATGCACTTAAAGATTCAACAACAAACTAAAATAATTAAGTCTTAAACCTAGATTCTTCTTGTATTTGAGCTGTGCAAAATTTGCAAGTAATTAAGCCCTCTGGGGGCTCTAATGGTCTGGAGCACAGGGAAGTTTACTGGTTGGTGATCAAGCGTTGACACATTTGCCACAAAACACTTCAGATTAGGAGGTTAAACAAAAAAAATACAGGTGTTAATACAGTAATTGATAACACCTGGGTAAAAAAAAAAGGTCAGCTCAAGTCCTCTGTGGCCTCTTTGCAAAAGAGCAACATACCATTTTCACAGTGGTAGTTTCACATGTCACAATGGCAAAAGAACAGGTGTAATAATGATATAAATAATGACTGCATCCCATTTGCAGGGTCCTACTATCATGCTTTTTCTGCTTTGCCCTGTCAGAATGTCTACATCTTTGTGTGCAGCGACGGCTCCCTCACGTACAATGTGCAGCGGTGTGCTGTATGCAAAAGATAAACTGATGTAAAATCAAAACAGCGGATGTGGTGGTTTTTTTCTTATCTTGCCAGTGACGTTGCTCTTCCATTTCACTTGGTAATCTTATTATCCATTAATCTATTAGTGACTCTGCATCGAAAACAAGAAACATGTTGCCTTCAAAGTAAGACTGGATTGTATTGGATCATCCTACAGTATTATCATATTGTAAGCCTTGTTGGGGAAGAAATATGATTCTCCAAGGACAGTATGTTTTCAAACAATAGGTCGACATACGTGTCTTGTACAGACATTGGGAGTATCTAGGTCCTCCCTTCTATTGTTCGGACACATAATGTCTTTGGAGAATCATATTTCTTCCCAAACAAGCGTTTGTTTTTCCAAAAATATTGAACTAAATATTGCAATCACCCTCTGTAAAGTTCCCTTCTCAGAATTTAGAGAAAATGAGAATAACCTTTATATTATATTGCTCTTGAGGTCTTCTTAACCAGCCATTTCTCTGTCAAACCTTAGAGCAGTTCTGTATTTTGTTCTGTGTATGAGCATTTTTACTTTCTTTTTGGGTTTTTTGAATTTTTTTTTGATGTGTGTAAAATTAAACAACCCAACCCCTGCACCAATATATTTATCCAAGTAATCAAAATTGTTATTCCTGCATGTAATTGCTTTGTTATGTAAAACATTTAATTACTGACAGACTAAGAAAAATATCAGACTGTTCACACAACTATGTACCAGCACAAGTTGGACACACTGTTTTTTGTTAGTCTTTTATTCCTTTGTAAAATGTAATCAGATTTTATAACTATATTTCATAACCTGCAAAAAACGGGTCCACATAACCTGGTGTCACGATGAGATTTTGGTGTAGCCTGTAGTGTAGTGCATGTGCTGATTCAGATCAGTAAATCATGAAGTAGTTACTCTGCACTTTTACACAATTAATAACAAATTGAATATGCAACATCAGCATAACTTATAACAACTTTTAAAGCCCAGCTGAGCTCTGGCTACTCCCTGGATTGAACTTTTGATTATTATGCAACTATAGTAGTGTCACTGCTCAATTTAAATTTCCCAGATAAGTCTCAGTCGTGTGCATCTAATTGGATAATATGTAAATTCTGGCACGGTGTCTTTTGTCAGACAGATTGAAGGTAGTAGTTCTAGTTCTCAGAGCAACTTAAACTCCATATATTGAGGGAGAGGTTTGTTTTTAGTACATTTAACGTGAATGTCCACATTAGAGTATGTTTTATATAATCCAGTATCTATATCGTATCAACTTGTACAGAAGAACAAATATTCACATAATTTTCACTAAAATTAAAGGAATATAAATAAGCTCGTTGAGCCAGACTGCTGAGATGTCGAGGGAAGTATAATCCACGGTTTAATCAACACTGGGGAGGAATTATATAAGTATCTATAAGCATAAAGTGCTGAAAAACGATTAAAAAAATAAAACTAAAAAAAGGAATTTATGTCAGTTACGAAGATGCCAAAAATGATTGTCATCCTCCCAGAAGTTTAATGACCACATAGATTTCTTTTAAGAAACTGAAACACCATCAAAAGCAATTGTCTCATTAGGATCTTTATTATATTGCTTCTAAATTTCTATTCCAACTGTTGGATTTGTTGAACTGTGCTTCTGGTTATAATCACAGAGGGGCACACAGAACTTTTTTTTTAGCTGCTATGTAAATAAGTGTAGTGTTAAGTGGCACTTCTGAAAATGATCCACCACAAACCCACTTCTTACTTTTTCTACCTCACTTTCATTTGTTCACTTCATGTTACTCGCTTTCTTTTGACAATTTTTACAGAAGAAATGCAAAATTCTTACTGCCAGGACAAAATCTTAGTTTACAGGATTCATAGATCATTATTAGTGCGTATAATTGTCACTTGGTACAAGGAATCATTGTGGGAATCATCTAGTTTTATTTAACTGTACAAGCTGTGACATTTTTAGCCTATTTTTTTCACATGATTTGTGATAAACAGGAGGTGGGTTTGACTGAGATTAATAGACAAAATTCTTGTTTGGATTTGTTTTCATGAGTGAAACCCAGTGGAAATAAAAGCCAGAGAGCAAATTCCTTTGAAAAATAATGTAATGATCGGTTACTGGTACACATTTGAGCCTTATTTTCTGTTAGGAAAAAAAAACAGCTTCAGTGCAGTACCTCTGACTTTAACTAGATTTACAGAATTCATAAATCAACGGTTTTAGAAAACTAAAAATAAATCAACAGATTTAGATTGTAGTTACAAAAATGGTAAATCTTCCCAAAAAAGGCACACGGGATGAACAGTAGCAATTGCATCCCGCTTAGAGAACATTTGCATAAGTGAATAAATACATCTGCTGCTAATCAATATCAAACCGTGCCACAGTGGCAGCACGATCATCATGCAATTACAGCAGAGTGCAACACTGTGAATTAGTGGAAAAACACAGCATATAAATATCTCTCCAGAAAATATAAAGACTACATCAAGGATAAAAGCTATTTAGTACCATTAATCAAAAATATTAATTGGAAGATTTCAAGCATGTACAGTATTTATAATATTTGCCAAAATGATATTCAACAACCACCCTAGAACAAACTATCCTATATATTGAGTAAAATGTGCAATTAATAGCATTTGGGAGAGCAGGTTCTGCACTCACACTATACACATCTATATCAAAAAACACCTGAACTAGTTATTGCCAAAGAATCACAAGTTTATCTGCTGGAAACTGGTCAATCTAGCATCTAAGGATCAATGCGCCTGTATAATAGGACATATTTTGTCTGTCCAGTGGTCTTATATTTAAAATGACTTCAATGAAAAGAAAAAAAAAATGCTCTACTGTTATTTTAAGACATTATTACACAGTGCTAATTTCTCATCAGTTCTAAAGAGGCACTGGACAACTGATCCATTTCTCCTGATGTGTATCAAACCAGTCCCTAGTTCAGCTGGTAAGTGAACCTCTTAGCAATGGACACTTTTAAAGGACGTCAAAGTGTCAAAATCTTTGCAGTGATTTGAAAGTTGTTTGCTGGAAATGTCCCTGATTGCATCATAGAAAATCTTCACCATCACTACCCCGACAGAAAGTAGTTCACTGCTTGTTTTCTAATACAGTATTCATCCGCAGAGTATGATTATGTGGACAAAACATGAACAAATGTTAATACAAATGTAAGTACTGTTATAGCTACATACAATATGTTTAACAGCTGTGTGTTGTTGTATGCGTTTGACCAGCCTGTGTGCACTACAGTCTTTTATCATCTTTGGGATGTCAAAACTACACATGTGGTGTACTTACGACACTTGCCATCCAGACGATGAGATGAGATTACTTCTGTTGTTTCCCTCCTATGCTGCCTTGAAACTGATAACTTCTGTTGTTTCCCTCCTATGCTGCCTTGAAACTGAAAACTTCTGTTGTTTCCCTCCTATGCTGCCTTGAAACTGTATCACTCATCATCGACCTATCACTGTCAGGTTCTCTGGATCACTAACTTCACTGCTTGAAATCCAGTTCACCACCTTCTAGACTGGAGACTGGTTTGAGTCAAAGCCCTTGTCCGTCCCTTTGCTTTACAACGTTCCCCCAGTCAGATACAGTCTATCTGAATGGTTTCTCCTCAGAGCCTTACCAGAAGGCCTCTGTAAAAGTTAATAAAACGCCCTTCTAAAGAGAAGAGGAAATATCTACCACAGATTGAAGTCCCCCACACTCCACTTCCCCCTCTAATTACCACCTGCTTTGTGAGACTAGAAATAAAGGTCATTTTCTCTGCTTCAAAAATAGAGTTAATCTACAAAGTAAGACCCTGAAATCACACCATTTGCTACTTACAGTGAAATCCCAACACAACCATCAAAATATGGGCACTTGGAGCAAATAGCATCAAGTCTGTGCAAAAAAAAAAGAAAAGCAAAAGAAAAACGCCCAATTACATTCATACCAGGCCAGATCCTCTTTGTCTTTACCACATCGTCAAACGCGTGTTAGCAGTGGTATTTTCTGTTCCTCTTTCTGAAATACAATCTAGGTAAAATAATATTATATCTTGAATTACATTTCCTGGAAGTGACACACAAATGTATTCCTTGGAAATCAGTGTTCAGTGAAAAGCATCGTTGCTGCTGCATAAGAAAAAAGGCTTTTTTTTCTTACATTTCAAGCATTCCTATTTGGTTGAAAATTTCAATTCTATTGCAGTGAGGACCTCTTACTGACCAATGAGAATTAATTTAACAAAAAGGACAAACAAAGTAAGAACATTGATTCACACATACTTGGTGAACTTTCAGTTATTGCTTTAAAATGTGCGTGACTCACAGGTAAATCTTGGAGAGGGAGCTCTCAACCTCAACTCAATATTAAAATGCGCCGTACAGTATGCTCAGCAGAAAGAGCAGTTAGCTTCACAAAATCTTGAGAAAGACCTAAGCTCTAGTAAATAAGAAAATACGTCTATAATAAAATTAGCATGATGATCTTTCACAGTAAGAGGAGACCTCACAGGAACAACTCACTGGCCAGTAAGGCGGATGTGCTTCAGATAATCTGAATTCCTCAACTGTCACGGACAAAAATGATTCTGGCATGTTGATGACACTTTACTTTTAAAATGACCTCAGATTTCAATGCAGCAACAACGGTGCAAATTCTAGTTTATAAATAATTATAATCAGAATTTAATTCTTATGTTTCTCATGTTCCTTTTTGGTATTTTAGAAAGAGGTAATAGAAAATAAGATGATTAATTGTTACACAAGCCTGTACTGAGCTCAGAACTGTGACCCCACTACCTCAGACAGTGTCATTAGCTAGAGTCTCTGTAGAGAGCCAGATCCTCGCCCCGTTCAGAAATTTGCTAATTGGAGTCCCATGGATACTGCGGCGGCACAGGTTTCCCACTGGGGTGAAGGGGAAGGAGGAGGTAAGGTATTCTGGAGGTGTAGGGGGGTCATTTGGGGAACTGGCCTTAAAATACATCCTTCTCTGGTCTGAAGGGGGCCCACTTGGGCTGGGGAGTGGAGTGCTGCATGGACTGGGTCCCTTGTACCGCCTGAGGTGGATCTGTAATAACTCTATCTCATCGACCAGTTGGGAGAGCTTGTGGTAGGCGGTGACGGGGCCTCCTTTGTGAATGCAGGCCTCGGGAACCCAGCGTAGAAAGAAGAGCTTCCAGAGGACCACATGTGAAGGGATGAGCAGGGGAATCAGGACGCCCTGCTGGTCAGCAGGTCGAGAGAACCAGTCCCTGAAGAAACGCTCTGATGGACTTTCATCTTTCACTACTGAGAAATCAGGCTTCAGCTCTGACATCAGAGAGCCACGCCTGGGCAACGTTTCCTCTCCACCCCTCAGTCCATTACGCATAGACGAAGGCGTTCCTCGCAAGGTGGAACTGTAGTTTTTCTGCTGGAGAAAGGACACAGTGTTAGATTTTTTCACTAAACATGATAAACAACTCTCTGACAGAGCCTGCAGCTGGGCTGAACAACCAAAGGGCATTTCTAACTGTGTTATCAAATTCTCACAATCCTAAATCCTACAACTTCGGGGGAAGCAAAAAGCAATGATTTATTTTCTGTATAACTATTCACTTTCTTTGCCGTTTCTCAAGTTGCTGATAACACAAAAGCAAGCTGCCCATAAATTCTCTACATCAATAAACCACCTGCTGACTTGACGGATTGAACAAGCACAAATTTACTCCATCAGAAAAGAAAGTGACTTTTAGAAAATTGCATTTGAAATGATGTGATTTTAAGAGAGCAGAAGACTGAAGTGACTTATTTTGAAAATACTTATATATTATTATAGGCAAGGAAGGAAAGCACAATCTCTGTAAAACTCCTTTCTTCTTTTGAAGGTTGAAAGTGTTTGTGTTTTCTCTTTTTTTACTTGGATATACAACAGACGAACTGCTGCTAGAACTACTGTAAATTTGTAAAGCTCTGTCAGTGTCTTGTGTACCTTTGTGCGTCTGAAGCTTTTCACTTCCCCATTCTGAACACAGGCAGCTCCTTTGCCTACATACATGGGGTTGTTAAAGAGGGTTTGGTCTTTGGTGGAGAACTGCTGTGACCAGTTCCAGACAGGAGGGAAAAACACAACCTGGTCTTCTCCTTGAGGGATGGCTTTATTCTTGGCAAAGTCCTGTAAAGTAAACAAAACGTATTCATGCTCTGTACACAGACATCAAACATCATTGTATATTGTGAAAAAACATCTAGACTTGATCCAAAGAACTATGAAGGTAAACAAAACACCACACTGCCATAATTTGCTTTTGTCAAATGTATTGGTTACATCCCTGACCGCCAGCTCAGTGTTTCCTTATCTGTGTGCATTACACTGCGCTCTTTCCTGTCGATTATCACTCGCACATGGGCGCGCGCACACACACACACACACACAAATTATAGTCTGTGACACGAAATGATACCACAAAAACATGTTGCTTTGTTAACCACCCTCTTGGACCAATGAAACAAACACACAGTTCTACATGTGAGTGAAAACATTCTGAAAGATCACATATTTAACATTTAATTTGTGAGCAAGCAGCAGATGAGGTTACTTTTATGTTGTGTGCAGGTGTTTTTATTTTAAACTGCCTTTTTGCAAAAGCTTATTCTAATTCTTTCAAATTCAATTGATTTTAACATTTATTCGGGATTATTGGAAATCTTTTGCATTTGGTACACAGGGTTGTAAGATAGAATGTATTCCTCACCATCAAGTGCTGAGCTCGCTGTTTGGGAGAATTGAAGAGGAAAGTACTGAACAGTGGGATCCACATGCTATCACTCAGTACTGTCAGATAGGCCTCTGTGAACTCGAATGCTGCTGGGTATTGGTTCATCATCTGCCACACGCAGTCCAGGAAGAGTATGAACAGAGGGGACTAGAACAAAGAAGAAAAGAAGAATAAGGGCTTTGACAGATCAATTCTAACTAATACTGGGTTATTTGCTGTCAAACAAATACCTCCACTTTGTCATTCTTCTTCAAGTGGTTGCATCTGTCCAAGAAGCGATGGCCAGCCATCACCCACTCCTTCTGCACCAAACCCTGAAAGCCGATGAGGCTGCGATAATGAGGGTCCAACATGAGCTGCACCAAGGAGGACACGACACAGCAGAGGTCTCGGTCTTCTTCCTCTGTAGAGGCAGAACAAAACCCCAAATTTTTCAATAACAAGCTTGTAAGCAAAACATTTTCAAGGTCACTTGGATGGTAAGAATATGGTAATGATTTTAATTTGACCACCATATTTCAAATGCATTATTGCTGGTGTGCAAATATGTGTTTGAAGCCAAACCAAAGCCACCATATAAAAACAGTTTGGCTGTTTGTTGACTTCAAATATGTTCGACAAAATGACTAATAAATGAAACCTTTAACTTTTCACATCACAAATGATGGACTAATTAAAATGAGGACTGCAGACTGATAAAGACAAACAGTGAGTCTTACCTTGAAGAATGACTGAAGCATTCTTTCCATCAAGAAGGTACACTGTCTCAGCTGATTGTTTCAGGAAAGCCCTTAAATCACAAACATAAACTGTTGATTTTGAAAAACATGTAGTAATATGTGTAATAATAATATATGTAGTAATATATTTTAACCAGTAAGTAACAAAGAAAAAACATCTTGGCAAGATAAGAATGCCACAATTTCCCTTTTTTCGCTTGTGGAACAGTTACTGACCAGGCAAGCAGATGGCAGTCACCAGTTGCTACGCATTACCACACCATTTCTAGGCTGAATAAAAAGGCTTCCCGAACAAGAAACCCTTCTCATGAGAAGTATATCCACACAAGATAGCGTTGCATGATATAAATAAAATGTTTTTAATTGTGATTATTTTGAGAGATACTGCAATATGATAATTGGAAACGATCATTTTTGCATCACAATTTTCATTTTTACTGCAAACACTTCTAAACTACTGTTCAAAAAAGATGATGCAAGATTTGTTGGGGTCATGTTCATGCAGGGATGTTATACTTTTTCAAATGGAACTATGAGGATAACACAAACATGATGAAACCTTTTGATTTTGACTGTAAACTTTCACAGCACTGGTAGTTTATTAGAGGTACCATGCAGTGTCAGGTTGTTTATATACCTGACATACTCCAGCCAACGTGAGTTTTCAATCGAAGTGAGCCACCTCTCCTCAGACTCCTCAAAAGGATCTGGAAACAATCAAGACACAGTCAAACACTTGCCCTCCAATAAACAAGCACAAGCACTGAGATATACTTCACACAGAGGCTGAATACTACTGTGGGTATCTACCGTTAGTGCTCAAAGTTGCAATGAGGCTCACCTATGACACAGATCTGCCTGATTTTAACAAAGGCACACTGGATGTCTAAGATGGTCGGCAGACACTTGTCCAGATCTGACTTGATGACTTCACTGCGCTGCGGGTGGCTTTTGGTGATGGCAGTGAAGATCCTGCACAACACAAAACAGAGATAGATGAATGGGTTCAAGACGCCTTTAAAACAGCTGTAGCACAACATTTGTATATTCAGATCATTACAGCTGATAAGAGAAGTTCAAAACGTTCTTTTTCCACTGTTACAGCTGAATGTCTGTTTGCTGCTATTGAATTTCAGTGTGAAAGATAGAGTAGATCAACACATTTAATACATGTTTTGAATCTGAATGAAGCTGAGGACTTGGCTGTACCTCTGATCAATCTTCTTCTGCTGTAATGGATCATTGATGCTGGTCATGCGCACAAGAGCACTTCCATTTGGGTGATTCCAGCACCAGAGCTATGAGGAAACATAAATCAATCACCTTGGAATCTGCCGATAATGCTTATTACAATAATAAACTAATAATATAGTTCTAATAATACATAACGGAAAGGGATTCATGAAAAAGTATTCCTTTCAGTTTTAATGGAAATACCAGAGTACAAAATACTCACAGGGATGCGCTGATCAGTAAAGAAAATAGAGTATTTCTTAAGATCCTGATCTGCCAAAGAAACAGGGACCACAACGTACTCTGGGAGACTAAAAAGAGTGAGAGAAGAGTGGTGTTACACAGGAATCACAAAAGACACCACTGAAAAAGAAGTGACATCCTAAAACGAAAAAAAGATACATTTAGGCTATATTCTTTAAACCCATGTCCATCTTTTTTTATTTAAATAAGCCAATTGGCTTGCTTCATGTTGACTAACCATAATATTGTACTAATGGTGGTAATTTGACTGTCCATCTGGTTTGTATCTTAAGCAGTGAGGGTTTTTCTTCAATTGAGGGAAAACTGATTTATGGTGTACTATAACTATTGTTTTAGCTTCATGGGATTTATACAGCCACTATTATGCAATTTCCAGTCTTTTCTTAGATTCCACATAAAACACTGCACAATCCTCACTTTGAAACCCGCCATGATGTCACTGCTTAACCCAGATGAATAGCATATATTGTACAAAATAGCCTTGCATGTTGGAGACATTCACAAGGTTTTTTCCTAAAGTCAGTCATGAAGTAAAAAAGCTTACAGTGTAAACACACCGTCTTGCCAAAACATACTTAGTATGAGTCAACGGTGAAATTTAGAGTATCCGTAACAACTGAAGGAGCTACAGACGCACTCTGCCTACACTGGCCATCATAAGCTGCCAACTATTAACAACATAAGCTAAAAACCTTTGTGAGATGGCATAGCCCTCATTGATGGAGCACACCCTCCACTCTGATGCCCCGGTTCTCTTGATCTCGCGATCCCAGTCTGAAGGACGGTCAAAGATGGGGGTTTGTAATCCTCCTCGGGGGCTGGAACCGTTGACTTGCTCACCTGGGGACACAGATACACATTGAGATTATCGAGTATAATGCAGAGAAATTTAAGCAAAGTGAGACAAATTTGGAGTAATTAAATGAGGAGTAAGTAGGAGAGGGCAACATTTTCCAAAACATGTCATGTCTTTTAGCAGCAATAAAAGCTGTATCCATACCTTTAAATTCATGGTAACGCCTCCCTTGATACTCAAAACCAAACAGCAGTTGAAGATCAGCTGGATGGGAATAGTGGGCAATAGCAAGGCAAACCTAAAATAGAAAGTAGAAAGTACTTTAATGGTACATACAGTACAATAAAAACACAGTTGAAAAGTCGGATCAATTAAACATTATCATGGCGGATTCAGCTTCCAAACTGAGGTTCACCAAGAGGGCTAATGTGAACTCTGAGGTATGTTCTGTAACCATACAAACACAAGAACAAGTGAAACCTGGGAAGGCAAATGTTTAACTGACAGCCCACTGCTCTGCGTTTACACGACAGAATCTCTCTGTTGCTCCACTGGAGTCACACAAAGCAGTCCATTCAGTAGTAAAGCTGCGAATAACACGAGAGGACACAGAAAAAGTGTGTGTGTGTGTGTGTGTGTGTGTGTGTGTGTGTGTGTGTGTGTGTGTGTGTGGCTACTCCCAACTCTGTAATTTCCTATGGCAAAATAAGATATTATAGGCTGGCTTAATCCCATATGTCACAAAGAAAAAAAAGGACCAAGTCCTGTTTTGGGTTCAAACTGTAATTACATACATGGTGTCCATAAATACACACAAAAAAGAGTGAGGGAGGGCAGACTCGTTTCTATTTCAGTGCTCTATACATAAATAACCTTCCATATTCTGTTGTGCCCAACAAAGTATGCAAAATAAGGTGAATACTACTTTTTTGAAACACATTAAATAGGAGACTTGCAACACTGGCCATAAGAGTGTTAAATGAAGTGCTATACTGTAAAACTGCTGTCAGACAAATGTGCAGCAGGTATGTGCTGTGCAGCTCCAAAGTCCTCCAAAACCTACGCAAAAATTGCTCCCGGATGACATGGGAGGAGATCAGACATGCAACTGCCTATATTCACATTCATGTATGTTTCACTGGCACGCTGTAAAGAGATATACAGCTGCCTAACTCTTGTGGGTCGTGTAGTAAGGCTGCAGGAAGCCAAGAGCTCCTGAAGACCTTTGTACGCATAATTCACAAATACATATTTATGTCTAGGACTTCTGCAGCTCCAGATACCACAATGTTTTTAACACAACACCCATGGTTAGAGAACGTGAGAGTGCAACATGCTTTGTTACAGTTGATGTGTTAGCCTTTGAATCAGTAACAAGTTCCCAGAACCTGGCAGATTCTTTCCCAGGTGACAACTTCCTGGTTTGAGTTTTTGTCCTTCTACTTAGAATTTCCAAAAGTAAAGTTGTGGTAAAATTAGTCAAAGCAAACTGCTAGGTAGCACATGCTTGGCCACTATATCTGTATTATAAGCACTTCCTTTAATTTCCCTTGTGTGCAACTTCCTTCCACTGGAAATCGACCAAATATCAAGACGTAATTTCAATATATACTGGCATTCCCCTTGAGTTACAGGTCCCTCAGCTGAGCTCTAATCTGAATAATAAAACATCTGTCCATCCAATCTCTCCATGCAGGAGATGAGTCACAGTCACGCTGCCAGTTGCTCCTACAATCAGGATCATTCTCAGTTTCCTACATCTTGAATAAGCATTGTTCTCAATGTCTGCTAATGGCTAATGGCCACACTGAAAATGCTGTTTAAAAGTTAGTCATTTCTATTCAGAGGGAGAGAGGAAGAGCAGGACATCAAAGTTTGGATGACATAAATATCCTTGTTGGTGAGGAAGGGGGTCATAACAGAGTGTGTGTGTGCGTGTATCTGTGTGTGCGTGCATGTGTGTGTGTGTGAGCTCACGCAGTCAGGAAAGGAAAATTTTAGTCAGCAACAAATAACAGTGAAATGGACAAGGGAAACTGAGAAAAGGGGAATACTAAGCAATAAGTCATCAGGAGGTATGGCAAAAAGAAAGTTATGGCCAATATGTTTTTTTTTTTTAATTTTGAAATGGGCCAGTTGTGGTGAAAATACTGTCTCCAGGTCAGATTGATCCGAGCACTCGGGCAGCAATATGCAGTTTTTATGCTGTCACAGAGGGCGCCAAGGTGGGAAAGGGGACATTTTCAATCTAGACATGGTGGCTTTATTATCCTTAAAACTGTAAGAATCGGAGAAGCATCTAAGCATTTATTCCAAGCACTCACCTTTTTGGCACTCTCAGG
Source organism: Sparus aurata (assembly GCF_900880675.1). Taxonomy (NCBI): domain Eukaryota; kingdom Metazoa; phylum Chordata; class Actinopteri; order Spariformes; family Sparidae; genus Sparus; species Sparus aurata. The sequence goes on from NC_044190.1 coordinate 26,002,880, forward strand.
CCCAGCTTCATCAAAACAGAACCTTATGATGCGCAGGTCTTTGCAGTAGAGGATGAGCTCAGTTGGGTTGAACTTCAGCTTTTGGTTTGACCCCAAAACTTTCTTCTTCCCCTTTGTATCATTTACTGAGAGGAACAAACACAAAATATGACAAGAATAATTCAGCTAATTCGGATGCCAGTGTTCAGTGGTAGTGATGTAAGAATACAATTTAAAGCATTCTTTAGACACAAGAGACAACTGTCAATTGCAAAACACTCAACAAATATTTCTGCCAAGGCTGAATACATGTCTTTTGTTATTTTAAGAATAAAAAAAATGTGGTTGCAATTTCACACTGCCTGAGAGTTTTGGACTACTGATACGAAATGTTTGGATGAAGGTTGTAGGAACATGGGATATATGCAGAGCACCAACCTATGACGTTCACCTAAACATATTCCATTAGAGATCACGTTTTATTTCCTGGTTTAAATGGGGCCTCTCATGCCATGTAATAGACAGTGCTAAGGCACAAGTGGTCATATCCAAAATATTACTTATCAGTATAATCAAGACGTAGGGATATAAGATGTTATTGATATTATGCCGCTATAGGACCTGCTCTTAATGCTCCTATATTTTTACAAAAACAATCATTTTGATGTTGTCATTAGTAGCCCAGCTCAAACAGGTCAAAAACAAGCAAAGGCCTCCTACGCCATCATTGTAACACAGCAAACACTGCTCTGGGCAGTTGCCCTCGCAGTGTCAGCAATCGACAGCCATGAGATATATAAACAAGGCTAATCCCAGCCGGGCTGCACTGCCACTAATCACAGCTTTAGCTGTGACATCACTTGTTATCAGATTGCTGACTGGGAGAGAACAACAAACGAGATAAGTCGGCCAAGCTGTCAAAGATTAATGAGAGGCACATTGAATTTCAATTCTGATTGTAGTTCACTCTTTCAAAATGACTGGGTACATATCTGCTGAAAGAGTTTATTGAATTTTAAAATCAGTGGAAGTTGGATTGAAAAAGAGGTTACCATCTGCCGAATACACTAAAGAAATTGCTTACATTAGCCATTTTATTTGTTCAATATCACAACAAAATTAATAGTTTTGTCAACAGTTAATTGGGTCATTTTGGCTCTGGTAATAAGATATAACCATGTGGAAGTCAGGAGATAAATGCCAGTACCAAAATAACACATCAGCAGAATACTTTCCAAGAAAAGGTTTAAAAAAGCCACCAATGTTATGTTAAAAATGTTGCCACCAGACTTACCTGTTACTACTTGCTCCAGACAGGTGAGAGGGATGTCGTGCTCTCCCAGCAGGAGGTGGGACAGCTTGGACTTCTGTGATGAAGGCAAAACAACAAAAAAAAAAGGCTGACAACCTGTATCCTGTATCATATTATACCCATAACTCACCAAAATATTGTCTCAAACATTGGTGGGTAGATGAAGTTGATCCTCTCGGACTGAGCAATGATCAAGTTCCATTTTGTTATTATGGCAACAGTCTGCCCGACAACTGGAAATGACGTCTGTTTTCTCACTTCTTGTGCGATATCACTGACAATGTAGAGCAGGAAAGTACACAAGTTTTCCTTCCTCCTTGCCAGATGCACTGCAAATATAAACAATGTTGTGCAAATGGAAGTGTTTAAGCTATTCAGGAGTATGCTTGTGTGCTTGCTAATGTAGCTCACAAGCTTAAACGGGAGCCATGATCAGACATCAGAACATTAAAACATCAGCACTATTTTTTGACCGCTACTTGGAAAGGCTAAATATACCAAACAGCACAGTTTCACTTTGACTAAGTCAGTCAACACAAATACCTGTTTTGTTGGGGCATCTTGGGGGATGAAGGAGACCTTAAAGTTGGTGCATATCAACTTGCCCCAAAGATCATCTTGGCTGCTTTCAGCGCTGATGCATTTCCTCACAAAGTTCACCTCATTAACAACAATCTCCCCTGGTGACAAACAAGTGAGAAAACAAAAAAAAACCATTCAAGTGTGAAAGCTATGGTCCAAAGAGGAATACAGAGAGAAAAGATTACAAAGACAATGTGAAGTAAATTAAGATTAATTGGTTTAACTTTACATTTAATGCAGAAATTCAATTGCTGGTATTAAAGGCCTCATGTAACCAGGTTATAAATTGGTATGTGCAATCCCTTATTCAATTTCTCAGACTCAAACTATCCATCCATCCATCCATCCATTTTCTTCCGCATATCCGGGGCCGGGTCGCGGGGGCAGCTGCCTGAGCAGGGACACCCAGACTTCCCTCTCCCCGGACACTGCCTCCAGCTCTTCCGGGAGGATCCCAAGGCGTTCCCAGGCCAGCCGTGTGACATAGTCACACCAGCGTGTCCTGGGTCTTCCTCTGGGTCTCCTCCCGGCGGGACATGCCAGGAACACCTCCCGAGGGAGGCGTCCCGGGGGCATCCGAAACAGATACCCGAGCCACCTCAGCTGGCTCCTCTCGATGTGGAGGAGCAGCGGCTCTACTCCGAGCTCCTCCCGGGTGACAGAGCTCTTCACCCTATCTCTAAGGGAGCGCCCTGCCACCCTGCGGAGGAAACTCATTTCGGCCGCTTGTATCCGGGATCTTATTCTTTCGGTCATGACCCAAAGTTCATGGCCATAGGTGAGGGTAGGAATGTAGATTGACTGGTAAATCGAGAGCTTCGCCTTTCGGCTCAGCTCTCTCTTCACCACGACGGACCGATACAATGACCGCATTACTGCGGCCGCTGCACCAATCCGCCTGTCAATCTCACGCTCCATCCTTCCCTCACTCGTGAACAAGACCCCAAGATACTTAAACTCCTCCACTTGAGGCAGGAACTTTCCCCCAACCTGGAGGGAGCACGCCACCTTTTTTCGGTCGAGAACCATGGCCTCGGATTTGGAGGTGCTGATTCTCATCCCAGCCGCTTCACACTCGGCTGCAAACCGCCCCAGGACATGCTGGAGGTCCCGGCTCGAAGGAGCCAACAAGACCACATCATCCGCAAAAAGCAGAGATGAGATCCAGTGGCGCCTGAACCAGATCCCTTCCAGCCCGTGGCTGCGCCTAGAAATTCTGTCCATAAAAATAATGAACAGAACCGGTGACAAAGGGCAGCCCTGCCGGAGTCCAACATGCACTGGGAACAGGTCTGACTTACTGCCGGCAATGCGAACCAAGCTCCTGCTCCGGTCGTACAAGGACCGTACAGCCCTTAACAGAGGGCCTCCGACCCCGTACTCCCGGAGCACCTCCCACAGAATGCCACGAGGGACACGGTCGAATGCTTTCTCCAAGTCCACAAAACACATGTGGACTGGTTGGGCAAACTCCCATGAACCCTCGAGCACCCTACGGAGGGTATAGAGCTGATCCAGTGTTCCACGGCCAGGACGAAAAACGCATTGTTCCTCCTGGATCCGAGGTTCGACTATCGGCCGAATTCTCCTCTCCAGCATCCTGGAATAGACTTTCCCAGGGAGGCTGAGGAGTGTGATCCCCCGATAGTCGGAACACACCCTCCGGTCCCCCTTTTTAAATAGGGGGACCACCACCCCGGTCTGCCAGTCCAGAGGCACTGTCCCCGACTGCCATGCGATGCTGCAGAGACGTGTCAACCAAGGCAGCCCTACAACATCCAGAGACTTGAGGTACTCAGGGCGGATCTCATCCACCCCCGGTGCTTTGCCACTGAGGAGCTTCCGGACTACCTCAGTGACTTCGGCTTGGGTGATGGATGGGTCAACCTCTGAGTCCCCAGCCTCTGCTTCCTCTATGGAAGGCGTGACAGTGGGATTGAGGAGATCCTCGAAGTATTCCTTCCACCGCCCCACGATGTCCCCAGTTGAGGTCAACAGCTCCCCACCTCCACTGTAAACAGTGTTGGTGGAGGTCTGCTTCCCCCTCCTGAGGAGCCGGATGGTTTGCCAGAATTTCTTCGAGGCCGACCAGTAGTCCTCCTCCATGGCCTCCCCGAACTCTTCCCAGACCTGAGTTTTTGCTTCCGTGACTGCCCGTGCTGCCGCACGCTTGGCCTGCCGGTACCCGTCAGCTGCCTCAGGAGTCCCCCGGGCCAGCCAGGCTCGGTAGGACTCCTTCTTCAGCTTGACAGCAACCCTTACTTCCGGTTTCCACCACCGGGTTCAGGGATTGCCGCCGCGACAGGCACTGGAGACCTTACGGCCACAGCTCCGGACAGCCGCGTCAACAATGGAAGTGGAGAACATCGTCCATTCGGACTCAATGTCCCCAGCCTCCCTCGGGATCTGGTCAAAGCTCTCCCGGAGGTGGGAGTTAAAGATCTCCCTGGCAGAGGGTTCCGCCAGACGTTCCCAGGAGACCCTCACAATACGTTTGGGTCTGCCAGGTCTGTCCAGCTTCCTCCCCCGCCAGCGGATCCAACTCACCACCAGGTGGTGATCAGTTGACAGCTCAGCCCCTCTCTTTACCTGAGTGTCCAAGACATACGGCCGGAGGCCAGATGACACGACCACAAAGTCGATCACTGACCTCCGGCCTAGGGTGTCCTGGTGCCACGTGCACATATGGACACCCTAAAGCCTGGTTTATGCTTCTGCGTGGCGGCAACGGCGTAGCTACGTCGTCGACCCTACGCCGTCATTGAGCATTTGAAGTTCTGCATCGAGGGAACGCGTTGTTCTGCAATTCACCGCCAAGCCGCTCGGGGGGGTGTGGCTGTGTCTTTGTTTGGTTTCGGGGGGTTCATATCGGATTCCTTGGTTTTCTTCCGGTCAGACAGTAAACAATGGCAACTGAGATGGAGCGGGTGTTTTCGGAGATAATTCTCTCGTCTGCCTGGTCCATTTATTCTGTGCCGCTCGTACCACAAAAACTTTAAAAATGGCGGTGTTGTTATACTGTTGACTGGAAAAGCAACTGCCGGAAATGCCGTTCTGAGCAGACCAATCACAATCCTTGCCGTTCGCGTCTCGACACGTCGACGTGATGCGTAGTCAGGATTTTTTGGAGGCGCACGTCAGGCTACGGCGTAGGGTCCGCGTAAATCAGGCTTTATGCTAGACTCAAACTAAATTAAAATATTATATATCAGTAATATTTTTGTTATTTTTTTGGCTATCTATTATAAAAGCTTTTTATGTAAATAATGAAATTTTACTGGTATCCAATTACTACTGTGTATTCTAAAATATCGAATATCTTCAGTTCATGAAATTTGTAATGTCAAAGTACCTTTCATTTACAAACATACTGCTTTGCAATCAAAATATATTGAACTTCCAAGTTTTAGATTTTTTAGCCCAACTTCCCAGTGCAAAACTTCCCAGTGCAAAACAAATGAGTTCTGCCAAATGCAAGTCACATTATAGATTTTAATTTGGCTTTAGGCTGATAAGGAAGCTTTTTATATACCATCTTTAAAAGTAACAAGACCCTTGCCTCTTAACATGATCACAAAATGATTAATGGTTAGACAAGAATGTGGCTATATAAAGTTCCCAGAGGGATTTTTCAAAGATGAGAACTGGGGCAGCAGTGTGGAGGGTGGAGTACAACTGACAGTCACATCAAAGGACTGCCTCGGAGTAGCACGCAGCAAATGTACAGTCAGCTGTTCTCGTAACTGGTTTGTCTGATCGGCTCCAAAAACAAACATGGGAAAGGAGCAAGTGGCAGTGCTGCCTGGAAATGTATGGAATTCCCCCCCCCCCCCCAGCTGTTAAGCAAGAAGTCAATTTCAATACTCATGTCAGCCTTAGCTTAAATAAAACACAGTTAAGTGCAGCGAATAAAGTTCAGCTAAAGTGTCTCTAAAGAAACCGTAAACAGATGTTAAATTGTCAACTACATTCAAATTAAGGCTTAAGAACTCTCTCTTGCTTTTATAGAGGACATCACTGTATGTTTACAACAAAACATATGTTATGCAACACTATGCAAAGGGTGTGTTGAGCCACTCCCACGAACTCCCAAGTCAGCTGCTCAGGCCTGAACCAGAATAAATCGTTGAAATAAAGGAAAGTCTCTGACTATGGCATCATGATGGGAACATAAGTCTTGACTGGAACAGCTTGAGACAAACAGGATATTTATTAAGAATAAATCCAACCTAACTCCCTGTGGATGAGAGGTACAGAGAAAACCAGGCGACTGAAAGCTGCAGATGCACTGAACTGCTGCTCGTGCAATATTGTTGGCAGGGATGATTTAAATAAATCCTCATTAAAGGTTGCACTTGCACCATTAGTACAGAACCTGCACTCTAACAGTTTAAATTAGGATGGGTCTGATCAACAAATACATTGATGTTTGAGGGGCTATTACAGATTTCCAATTTTGCTAAGTCTTTGGTGTGAGTTAAACATATTTAAAGAAAGCAACTGCATAGTAGCCCTGAAAGGGATGATGTCAAACACCGAACAAGAATCAGATTATTACATTTTGTAGATAATGTTCCTGCTCTTATTTTTAAATTGCTGCAGAAGCCCAGAAAGAGAAGCAAGATCGTATAAAAAAAGGAAGTTCCAATTTTTTTAACATCTCAGATTTTTACAGTATTTTGCTTAGCTAAAAATATGATATGGTGGCACTGCATAATGTCAAACTGTGGTGTTTTCACTACTTCTACTATCTTGACAACAAATATAATCTCGATGCATTTAAATGGAAAACAGGCTACTACCATGTAAGGAGAAATCTTTACAGCTTGGGAAAGCTGAACATGGGAAACAAGTAAAGATAAAGGGCAACAAAAGATTTGTATTAGATCAGGATGAAGGCATGTTTGCTTGGGCTGAAATGCTTGTTCAACCTGTCTGATTAAACTCCAGGTGTAAAATAGGATGACGTATTATCAAGTCCGGAAGATCAGCTTCATCTAAGATTTTGTGTCGAACTTTAGAGGCTTTAAAACCACAGAGCATTTTAAAGAAATGCAACACTGAATGACAGTGATGCAAATCGAACAAAAGGAAGTAACAAACCCTATTCTCTATTTTAGAAGCTTTATGCAAACCTCTCACAGCCCAGCGGTGAGGTTGACAATCAAATGCCTCCGAGCCATCTGTGTTAGCTAAATAATACATGTAGAGACATGAGTAAGACCTTTTTAGTTAATGACAAATTATAAGTTTTTTTTTCTTCTGCTTACTTATCTACATCTCCTCTTTGCACACAGGGGATGGCTACAGTACATCTGATACAAGGCAAATACAGTGTTTTGTCTGATTATTTACGTAATCTCTAAATAAAATGTAAATCCGCAAAGAATATGTGATCTGCTTTTGATCAAATAGACAGGTCTTGTTCAGTTAAAATGTGTTTCTGTGCCATCTGTTTTAAGGGATAACACAAAAATAAATGTACCTTGAAGTAGCTTAGGCTCCAACTTTTTAATGGGTGGTTCAATAGTCTTCTTCACATCAGTCTAGAAAGAAAAAAGCATAAGCCACATTTGAGTTAGTTAAAAACTTGCTTGTCATATTGTTAATGAATAATTGCAATAATGTCGGTAAAGGGTGGAGGGGCTAGAAAGAGACCACTCAAAAAGGCCTTGTATAGGGAAGAAAGCACAAAATAGAAATTGCTTCCAAGAGTAGAGTTGATAATAAAACAGACTCACAATAGGGCTTGGAAATGAACAACATGCCTTAGATTCTATCTTTGACCATGTTCCTGACAGCTGTCATAATGTTGAATTAGTGCTGCATAAACAGTCACAACATGTGGTAGGCGGTGATAAGCCTGGTGCACACTATACACAAAACTAGAAGGTACCAAAGACACACAGCAGCAACTAATGCTATTAATACTGGATCCCCAAATACTGCTCACAGTTGCAGAAGATACAGTGACAACCCATAAGCAGTTTGACAGTCATGTGTTTTTCATAGCTGGCTCAGCTCCAGCACAGTAATTTCAAGTGAATGAATGACTATGAGGTTAAAGATCTGATGTGGGGTGGAAGTGAAGGAATCTGGGTTATGTGAATCATAAATGTGCCATCAATCCTCACTTCACAGAATGTACCTGGACTCACATGTAAGTGATGAGGTTAACTTTTATTCACAGTTTACAATCTGTAGGTGACTTCCAAGACCAGAGCATGTCCATGAAAATATGATGATAATTCTAAACTAGGATCACATTTCAAAAACACCAAAGAGAAAATGTTATCCAAACACAAAACACTTCCCACCATCAGTCTCGACATTGACTGTTTAAACAGTGGTTTTGTACGAAAACGACTTACTGTCTGGAGAAGTGCATGCACCTGTAGGCAAGGCAAGCCAAATACGAGTCCATACACTCACAGAGGATACTCTTCCTTTCAAAATGGTATCAGACGCACCATGGGGGTTTCAATTCTCCAAATTAAACAGATGGCATCTCCTCTTCGGGCCATCTCTTCTTAGAATCTTGACAACACACTTCAAAACTTTCCTTCCGCAACACCCCAGTCACGACAACTTCAGCCTTAAGTCACTTCAATAAATTATTTGACGTGTAAAGTGAACTCTGCAGTTACACATACCTGTACAGGTGGAAGGTAACACTTGAAGGTTGGTTTCATGGGTTTGACAGAAAACATTGTTTATGTCCGCACCTCTCCGTGATGTTCATAAACGGGCGCCTGGCAAACCCTCGGCTGCTGCCAGTGGAAAAAAACAACCCAAAAAGGAGCCTGGAGGAAAGTTTTGGTGAGCCCTTAGCTGAGTAAACCCGACACGTCCGTGTAAAACATTCATCGAGACAGCCTGGGCCAGCGACGGCACTCCTCCATGTCGATAAGCAGTCAAATAGCAGATTACGCTAGCTGGTTGAAAAAGTTGACAGAAGTTATCGTTGAGACGTCGGCGTTAGCTTGGCTAGCTAGCTAGCGTAAAGTACTACATGAAGTTTGTGAACACCGTCCCCGCGCAGACATGAGACGATTAAACTAATTTAGAGGCGTCCGTTGTGCGTCTACATTTTCTTCCCACCTGTTACGGCATTAGTTACCCTCGGTGACTTCCTGAAAGTCTAACAAATTCAGCCAAACGCAGGACCCGTTGCTGTAAAGGACTTAACGGCCATGTTTATAAAGCGCCGAGGTCCCGCCCTACTTCCGGGCTCCGCTGTTGACCTGTTTTTTTTTTCTACCGAGACTTTCTTTCGTCAAACTTTCTGAAAAGCTGAAACAAAACACTTACATGTCATTTGTCTAACCCGAAGAGATATCTAACACCATGCGCCATAATGAATATTGTTAACCTCATCGTTTCAAATATAAAACAACGAATATTTTGGTTGGCATACATTAAGTACATCACCCCGTGGACTACAACTCCCATGAGGCATTAGAAGTTGAGGATTTCGGGCGTGTGTCTTGTTTTATTTTTTTTAACATGAACTTTATTTCACAAATCGAACAAACGCTCGCAGACACAACAGAATTGTGTGCCTAATGTCGCTTTGTATTTAATCCGACAGATTGTCCAGATAAAACTACAATTCATGAGTTAAACACGACCCACAGCAGTATAGTCACATCTCGACTAGTCACAAACAGAAGGACTGGACCAGCCCAAACCATGTTTACATCTGAGCAACAACAAACCAAGAGAAGTCAAAAAACTTATAACTTTACACATGATATATCTGTGATCAGATATGATAGATCTGTGTTTAATGAGTTCAGTGCCTATAAAGTGCCTCTATTTGTTACAAATATTTTTCCCAAACCAAAATTAAAATAAAATAAAATAAGGTGATAAACAAAGTAAACCAGAATTTCTACAACACAACTGTGCTCACTTTAAGCTGATGCAAAAGCTAAAAATGTGAACTCATCATGCAAAACAGTATGTTTTAGGTTGAACTTCCATCAGATATGTAACTGAATAGATTCTATGCACTAGATGGCACTGTTTGTCAATTACTGGAGCCTCAGGGCTAAAAGAGATTTGGGCTTGCTGGCTATTGGAAAAGTGTATTATTCAGGAATAAAAATCATATCTATCTATCTAACCAAAAACTAAGACTCCCATGAGACACCAAACTAAATGTTGGAGTATACACAGATGAGATGTCTTAACTGCTTCATCTGAATAAAAATGATTCTGAAAACACAGTGAAATGCTCACAAGCATCAGTATTTCATTAGCCTATAAAACTTTATAAATGTATCATTTATTTTGCACAGAAATGTATTCAGTTCAGTTATCTTCAACTGACCCCAGCACACTAATGACATTCTGTTATCTGGGACATATTCACCATCATGTTTGTTGAAGAATTATCCATACATTTGCCATGCATTTTCAACCCCAAGTCCTGAACACATCTCAGTCATCAGACAAAAATAACAAAAATAATTAGATAAAACCCACTGTAAATTTAAATGTCTTTATATATTCAGTCAGTAAAGATTTAATTCTCATATTGTGCAATTTTTCTTTTAGAATTTAACAGCGTACTGTACATAAACCACACACAACAACTTTCCAGCATATTATTTTTTTCCCCTCTGCTTTTAGCTGCACAGTAAGAATACACACTCAGGAAGATGACCAAAAGCAGTTGCAGGGGACAAAAGTTCAGACAAAAAGTCTAAAATAGTAAGATAAGATAGTCTCTCTGAGGGTTAAAGGCAGGTTTACAGAATGCAACCTAAAGGCAGTGAGATGATCTGGTAGAGGAGAAAGTGGTTGGCATACTGGGGCTTGATGAGTTAATTAGGTGTGCAGACAAGGACAGGTAATGGGCAGACGCGGGCGCTTGGTGGACCAATGGGGAATGGAATGACAGTTCTGAAGGGATATGAGGTTAGTGTTGCACAGAGGTAGCAGACTAACACGACGCATTATTAGGATTTTTAGTGCTGCCTCACTGCATTGTAGCACGCAAGCTTATGTCCATGCGAACATACTCAAGCTTAACTTTTGCATTTGAAAAGATGTATATGTCTACTACATAGAATTTATTCAATTCAACTCAAAAATCTGTATTATTTATATTTCAGTCAAAATTCTACATAGAATCTAATCTGATGCACTGAAAATATTTGTGTTTCAGTGTCTAAATCTAAAAAATATATAATCAATAACTTTTCCCTTTCAAAAGCCTAGCTGGTTGTAATATCTTTAAAGGTCCACTATGTAGTTTTGAGGAAGCGTTTTTATCAGAAGAGAAAGATCTTCATTAACTGATTTTTTGAATGCCAAAACAAACTAAATAAACAAACTCTCATCATTTTCATGCTGCTATTTTGACTCAATCTCAATGTGACTTCAATGTGAAAATTATATAAAATAAACAGTTTCATAATTTTCCTACAACATCCACTGGGTGGTGACAAAACACTGAAGCAACAGCGTCACCAAACCTACTCATAATTTCTACTTTATTCATCTATTATTCATACATCATAAAAGCTATATTTGTTTTCTGGTGTTCCATCTGGTGGCACATCTGTTAACCTTTTGTTAATACAAACTCAAATACCTTTATACCACCCATGACGATAAGGTTGTAATGTTGAATGCAAATGACACCTCAACATTGACATTTTCAATATTCATATCAGGTGTAAAAGTGCATCTAAAATATGACTTCAGCACACACACACACACACACACACGTCTACTGCATACAGAGGCAGCTTGTTAGGCAGGTTACACCCAGAGAAACTTCACCGCCCAACATCATTTGAAAGCAAGGCTCAGTCTGGCTGAAGACTGGTTGTGAGAAGAAGTGGATACCAGTGCCACCCATACACTTCAAGAGAGGTTTCCTGAAGGCCTTGAGTTGCATTTTTATTTGTATGAGGAGGAGTCAGACTGAAACACTGTAGCCTACAGACTTTGGGGACTATACCCCTTTATTCTTAGAATAAATTAATTTATAGTAGCTCATCTAAAGTCAGACATAATATATAAATCAAAAGGAATTAACTGGATATATATACACGTGATTTTGAGACAGTGAGCAGCATGTGTGAAGGGAAAGGAGCTGAAAGGCTTATTTTGACATTGTTAAATAATGTGTGTGCTGTAAGTTCATGTAGATGTTGATATGAGAGTCCAACAGACGGTTGCTATGCACACATACGAGAGAAAAAGCAAGTAAAACAGAAAAAAACAGTTTAAGAAGTTGTTTTTATTGATAGATTTATTGATGTGACCCATACTTATGTACCTACAGATGTACAGGACAGCACAGACAGTGTGTGAGAACAGACTCCAGGTCTGTGAGAGGACTGATGCTGACTTCTTCTGTGTTCGCCTCTGTTGTTAGGAAGTCCCAGAGCTGCGCATGCCCAGTTGCCTCGCTCCCAGCACCTAATGAATATTTAAGCATATTCCGCGTATTGCGCCCTTTGATTGGACCCTCTGGCTCAGTTTCCTGTGTTGTGTTTTCGAGCCGATTTTTGAGGGCACTGCTCTCTCTCCCCTCTCTCGGTAAATTAACCATCCAGCCCCAGTGTGTCCGATCACCGCTCCGCTGCTGTCAGTGTCGGCTCTGTGCGCAACAATGGACGGAGGAGGACACCGCTGAGGAGACGCATCCATGCCTTCGGGAGTTTACCGGGAATATCTTGTGTAAAACTTTTTTGGGATTTTTGTTTCCTCTTGGCTGTAGCTTTAACAACTACAGTTCTTTTTTTGTTTTTGTTTGAGAGAGTGTGAACTTCACTGAGGTTCGGACACATAGACTGGATCGCGGGGAATACGACGGAGGAGACTGCGACTGTTGTGTTGAAGACGGAGGATGGTGAGTGATATTTACACTGAGGTTTTATGACTGTTTACTTAATGAGGCCAATAGAATACAATTTAGACATTGACAGATAACATGGAACTATATTACCGCATTTATGGCCTCACATTTAATGAGCCCCCAAAGTTAAAGGAGCACTGTGTAGTTTTGGAGAAGAAATTTTAAATCCGAGGAGAAAGAGCTTCATTGGCTGATATGTTTATGCCTTAACAAACTCTTTTCTTTTTCATGACTGAATAAACTGAACAAAAAACTGACCTAGAAAGGCCAAAGCAAGTTTCATACTGTTGTACTTTGTTTATATGTGGCGGACCCTGCCACCTTTCTCACTTCCAACAGTGCTCTGCAGACGTTATTCCCCTTTGAGAACAGCTTGTTAATTCAGTTATGGAAAAGGTAAATATTTCTGAGTTTGTACTTTTACGTCATTAATATTTTAAATACTTAAGATTTGAGTTTGACTTTCTGCTCCAAAACTACATAGTGCCCCTTTAAACAACATGTGTTTGAAATAGTTTCACCTGTTTTATAGAAAATAAACTCAACTGCAGTTTCTGTGACCCCACATGGCAGGAAGCATATTTTCATTGATCATGTATTTGTAAATTGTTGATATTTAAGGTCATTTGATGTCCTCTTAAAGCCAATATTTACCATCACTCTCAAAATTACAGTAATCCCCAGCCTGTCTTTGACTCCCTGACTCTCAACCCTGGCAATCTCTTTGACCATCACAGAGTTTTTATGGGCTGGAGTGAAAGTAATTAGAAAAGCCCTGACCCTGAGCTTTTGAATGTGACGGTCTGAGTGACGCCCGGAGAGATGTTATGTCACCGAAAAACATTAGTTGTGTGAACTTGGTCCGGCCTCTTGATTAAAACCAGTTGGTCTTGGAAGTAGAGGCAGCCAGGGAGCAAGTGTCAGGTGTATGTGTGCAGCTCTGTGTATGTGTGTGTGTGTGTGAGTATTACAGGTTTTTCCTGGTTACTGAATGCCATCCCTGCAGCAGACACGCCTAGAGCTAAGTTATGGAGGAGGTTGTGTGGCCTTGTCATTGTGTTTAGGCAACATTTTCTCAGGCCACAGTCTTCTGTTGCAGTATTCCCACTCTGGCTGTTGAACATAATAACACAGCTGTAATGCAGCATCTCAGACACATTTTTATTTGTCTCTATGGCTGCTGAGACAACACTTTTAACAAAAGGTTTTATTTGTCTCAAGAAGTCAAGATTTTAGCTTTAAATTACCAGAATTAGCAAACATCCTTCCAAGTTATGAGCCTCTTGGATCGCCCACTGTCTGTGTTCAGGATGCTTCACTGTGCCATCATGAAACCTGTTGATTTGTTGGCAAACACATAAACAATGTCTTTTAAAACCGGGTAGGAGTGAAACCTGTCTGCATTCTGCCAGTCATAGTGTTGTATTGAACCTGTAGGTCGGGTTTCCCATGCAAAGACAAACCCAAAGGACAAATGTTGCGTAACATGCAGTCAGCATAATGGAGCAGTTGCACTTGAGCCGGGATCTTAAAAATATGTAATATATTCTTGCAGCACTCCTTCTTAAATTTAGCTTTTGTGGCACTGCTATCACTTATACACTCAGTTGAAGTTGGAAGTTTTACTGCAGTTTTTCAAAAAAATATTTGCAACATATGCAAATATTCAGTTTCACTGTGACTGAACAGGAGCTGTTTTCTTCTTGGGAGGCAACATAAACGACAGCAGAAAATGACAGAGTTATGAATTCGGATAAAACTTCTAAACTTAAAAGACAATACAGGAAGTTTGGTCAAAATTGTTGGAAACCCACTGCAGGTTTTGTCTTTTGTGTGTCGGCTCATGCATAGAGTAGTAGAGAGAGAGAAAAAACAGTCTGATTGTCATCCTTACTGTCTGGACTAGCAGACACCGGCATCGCTCGCTGGTTCGTTCTGTGCCAGATGCTGAATAGCAAGTCAGTATGACAGCAGATGGTTTGCATTAGTTTCTCCTACAGGGAGGTGCATACTGAGTAACCCCCCTTTCCCTTCATTTCAAAGCTGGCGCTCCATTTTCAAACCGATCACTGCTGTAGAGATTTGCTCAGGAATTCAAGCCCATTTCTGAAAACAGGACGAACACCCATTCTGTGGACCTGGGGAACTCGTTAGGCTTGTCGCTGTGGTTCAGTTACACTCACACACTCCTCGTGATCAGTTCCATACGTCTTTGTAAAAAAAGATGCAACCGTGTTTTCGCTGCTTTGCTGCTTGTGATGATTGGCCTCATGAGTGTTGACTTATCCTACTGCTGCACTTGTTGTAAATCAGTCTGGATGAGAGAAGATTATAAATCTCACATTGTAAATTCAAGTTGTCAAATACCGTCAAGTTTGTGAGCTTTTCACTCCGTATGAATAATATCCTGGTTTTGCTGTATCTTTTCTTTTTATTGTTAGTGGAAATGCAACATTTCCATGACTTTTATTATTTAATCTTTCAATTTATTGCAAGCAGATGTGGTAGTAATTTTTTATTTATTAACTTTTTGTATTTCATTGCCCATCCAGTGATGACATATGTTCATCCAGCAGTACAGCAACAAAAAATTAGAGACCCAAGAGATGGACTCACTCTATACTCGCAGTAATTTACTCCATCACTTACCTCATCTTCTTAATTGGCCGCAAAATCTTGTATTTTCCTAAAACTCAGGCATGGAGGATGCATCTGCCATCTACTCTGGAACATTTTTTAGCTGATATATCATTTGTTTTTCTATTAAAGCACTATATTTTATTACTGTCGCTCTGTACAGATGATGTAAGAGGCTGGATTACTGACATATCTGTTACTATTGGAGTAATATCTTCTCTATTTGGTTTATTGTTGTGCAGCAGCAGTTAGCTCCTCAAAATTAAACACCAGGGACTTAACATAAGGCGGGATGACACCTTCTGGTTTTGATTTTGTTTGATCTAAAATGAGTTTGACATGGCTAAGCATTATCATTGTGGTGTCACCTACATAAAAGCATATTTTTTTACATTCACATTTAATCGGTGAGTTGTCCGGCGGTGACGTCGTGGTGTCGTCAGAGTGTTCTTGTAACTGTGAGACATGATATTCAGAATGCTGGAAGCGGTGAGGTGAGGAGCGCCCGGCGGTTTTCTCTCCTTGTGACTCAGTTTGCTGACTGTGTCCCCTGAGCAGTGTGTGCTCCCCTCCTGTGGCCAAGAGGGCTGTGTGGCTGAGATGTTAACTCTGTATACGGCCTCAGCCTTGTTTTAAAACGACCACCAACCAGGCAGAGCTTTACTCTGCTCGTCTACCCGTTCATTCCACCTCCTCATTTCACTTTGAATTATTGGGAGAGGATGCAGCTACTTTAGATGGTCAAAGGTCATCCAGAAAGCAGCTCAGCTGAGTACTGTGTGATTTATTTTCTCAGATATTAACTGGACCTGTTGCTCTCTTGGTGAATGATTACACAGCTGTATTTTATATGAGATATTATAGGTGTAAAATGTCATTATACGGCACTGAGGTGCACTGGCGGTAATAATGTTTTTAGCCATGCTAGTGGCGTAGCTCTAACGTCTGTCTGTTGGTCCAATACTTTGACAGATCACTGAAATATCTCGATGACTATTGAATGCCTTTGGTGCAGATGTTCATGATGACCAAAGGGTGAATCAACATTATTATGGTGACATTTGACACTGTCGGATGGAAAGTCATGAATTTTGCTACAGTTTCATATCCACCTCAGGATGAACTGTGATCCCTTGACGGTTCATCTGGCACCAGTTCTCTTTTACTTTCGACAGGTAATAATAACTGTAAATGATACATGAACTTTATTATAAATGCTCTTATCTCTGTCAACATAATCCACTAACATCCTTTCATGCTTGTTTAGTTTATTTTCCTTGTTCTTGGATCATGAACCGGTGAAACAGTGTGCTGTTATAGCAGCTATTTGCATGTATGACTTCCCTAAACGTATACAGGGAACAAGGTCAGGCTCCTGCATTTGTGCTCGGGTTATCTGCTCTGATAGCCTCCCATTGGCACACACCAGCCCTCTTACTCTATCAAGTGGAAACCTCAGTAGCCTTGTTGTCTATGCTGGTAGTTTGTGGCAGTTTGGCCTGTAGGTTGCCATGTGTCAACCTTACTTCCTCACAGAGACAATGCACCGGGACAGGGAAGTAAAATGTCTGTCATGGCATAAGGAAAAGAGTGCGATTTCACAGAGATATCCACAAAATACAAAGCTCTACATGTATATTTATGGATGAGACCTTGTGAGGAAAAACTCCCAAAAGTTCAGACAGTGATGTTGGAGAGAAGTGAGTCAAAGCTTTTAAAAGGCTTGTCAGCTGTTGTGTATCGCTAGAAAGACTGGAACTTACTGAGCTGACTGGAAACAAAGTCAAACTTAGATGGTTTGAATTAGTTTGTCTTTTTTGGCACATGTCCCGTGGCAGGGCTGAGTCAGTGCATTACTAACCGTGGAATCATGCAGTGACTTGAGTGTCAGAATAGTATCCTCTTGAACTTAAGGTTATTTTCGTCCATAAACACTAGATTTAAAGTGTACTACACGCTCACTATGTCAGCTTAACATAGAACTAAGGCATTAATAGAGCGGACGTGGGGACAGAGCCCACATCTTTTTCCTTAAATTGTCATTTTTATCAATTGGCTCACCACTATCTCTTTTATTCTTTCCGTGGATTTCTGTTTTTTACGATTTATAATGTCACTAATAAGCCAACATAAATATTTAGCTGGACGTGATCAGCGTTGTGTTTGGCTGCTTCGGTCTGATTCCTCACTTTATTGACAGTCTTGCAGCAGCTTGGAACACAATAACATGAAGACTAAACAAATTGTTGAAATGAAAATAAAATCCATTTTGGTTCCTGGATCCCTTGGCTGGTAAACATCATCCTCATGTGAGGTGTAGCTAAGTTTTGCACTTAAGTACCATTTTGTGGTACTTGTACTTTACTTGAGTTTTTCAATTTTCTGCTGCTTTAGACTTCCACTCCACTACATTTTGGAGGTAAATATCCTACTCTTTACCGCACATTTATTTGATAACTTGAGTTACTATTTGTTTTGCAGATTACAGTCTATTTTATTGGCAATCAAATAAAAAAACACTGATTCCAAATATCAGAAAAAAGGTGAATATCGGTTCCGATGATAAATTGACCCATAGTATACAGTACATACAGCCGCTCACGTGCGGCTACAGCGGTGCTTTGTTTTAGAGACTCGGAGTCACGCCTATTCTAACCGCAAAATCTGGCGGTTCTCTGCAAAAATATACCCGAAAACAACCTGCAGGCAGTCATAGTGACATCATGCCAGTTTTAATGTCTGTATGTGTAGAACATTTCACAGACATGAAGAGTACACACACCGGGTGAAAGGCATTTTTTTTTCTGGTGCATCCTCTTTTTTCTTTCTCCCTCTCTCTTGTTTTCTCCCTCTTACTCCCGCTTACTTGCTCTTTCAATGGGGGTGAAGTGAAATCACATCATCATGTATATTGACAGTCATCAATGGCAAACTCCATGTAAACAGATAGGGCAGACAGGAGCCGTGCTGTGAGTGAGCAGCAGCAGCAGCATCTCAGCAACGCCGTCGTCACGCTCTACACACGCATCCAATGTTACCAGTCTGTAAGACTTTTACTCAGGTATTATTCATATGGGTGACTTAAACTTTTACTAAAATTATACTTTTACAAAATATCAAGTATGACTTTTGGGTAATTTTCACGACATTGCTTGCATCAGTGTGATATGGGCTATATAACAGGACAGTCACAAGCTTTGTTTTCTGATAAAAATGGGTTCACTGTCCATCACAGAGAGATCGTGTTACAATTACAGGAAGTTGTTTTCAAATAGTTTTTCTTATGAACTGATGAACAGCAGAGTTGATTTACTCCACTGCAAAATGTTTGATGTAGCAGTAAACAAATGTTGATTTATGTGTGGTTAAACTGTACTTAAATTTTGTGTTTACTGTGGAAAATGTCAAAATGAGAAATAACGTTTCTAAGAACAGTTTCTGCATGTCAGAAGCTCACGTGCCTATTTGAAATACAGTATTTAGTACGATATAGTAGAGTTTCGCAACGCACCCTGCTGATTGGAATCCATCTTTTCTTTTCTTGCACTCAGAAAACTTGTTTTAGTTTATAGGAGACAAATGAATTACTGATATGAATCCAAGGGAGCAAATCAAGCTGAAGGCAAACTTTGATGCACTTCCTGTTTCCAGTCTCCACCTATAATTTCATAACAAAGGAACAGACACTTCCTGCCTATTTCTCTAGATACTCCTGATCAACACAGGTCCGAGCTCATCGCTCTGTTCTTGAATGTATTTTTGTTAGGCAGTTTTAGCACTCCTCTTTAATTAAGGGCGTTAAAGCATGCATCATCAGCTAGGGCTGGCTGGTGCTCCGTTCACCGCGTACTGGGAGGCAGTTCAGGGATTTTCTGTGCTGTCAGTGCATGAATATAACAACAGCTGAGTCATTATCTTAGCTACACTTTTTAATGTGTTCACTTTGGTGTGGTTGTTAAGTCATTAAGCCCCATTCATCTAATGCATGCACCACACCCCTTCAGCCAATGAAACTGCATGAGAAATGTGCTCATGCACAATTATGAATATGCAGGTCTTGGCCTATCATCGATGTGTTTGGCATCTTTAGCCTAAAGACAACCTCTTGTGCTTTTTCATTTCTTTTCCTTTCCCTCAGCATCTTATATAGGTTCTTGTGCATGGTAATGATTGGAAAGATAAAAGCCCAAAGTCTGCATCAATGAGACCTTCTCTCTCCTGCGCTGCCCCTGAATTGTCTAAAGATAGATGGATCGATAACTTAAACTTAAGACACCTCGTCAGTGGTCCCGCCTTTAATTTTGTGTCTTCTTGACATCACACTTCATCACAATGTTGCACATTTGCATAATTTATGCCTATAATCATCTTAGAAGTGAAGCTAATAGTGCTGGCTCAGGTGTATGTGAGCTGACCAATCAGAGCAGACTGGATATTAAGGAGGAGGGGCCTTAAAGGGACAGGAGCTAAAACAGTGTTTCACACAGAGAGGGGATACAGTGCTGCAGCAGTGGGCAGTGTGAGGAAACCGATATGTGTTTTGAGCATTAAAGCATGTAAAACCTAAAATTAGTATATGTCTAAAATCTCTCTGGAGGACAAGTGCTGTTTACTGAAACCAAGAAAAACATTTTTTCCTCTTATGTTAAAGCACAGAGCTGACCTTGTCTGACCTTTAGGGACCTTTTTCACAGTAACGTGAGGCACCTTTGACCAGCATAAGCCCTTCAGCACTGTACTCAAGACCCAAACAGTTCTGGCACGCGGCAAAAGAATTCCTATAATTTGGTGTGTTTTTGAGAGATACACGTCTGTTTTCTGACTCAGGTCTGTTTCCAGTTTATCTGTTTTAAATTGAGATATTGGACTGACAGAAACACAAAAGCAAGACTTCTCTGATTCAGTTGGAAGCTCTCTTGGTGACATTTTGGAGACTTTGACTTCAGTAATTTGCTCTTCCTCCAGAGAGCTGTTTGATATTATGAGCTGCTACTGCTTATAATAATTATAATAATAATGCTTGTTTGTGAAGATACTAGAGAAAGTTTCTGCCTATTGTGCATTATGAAATGCTGGAGGCATTACTATGTAGTCACAAGCTGGGCTGTTGACAGTCTCAAAGCCGTCTTAGGTAAATCGTTTACACACTCCAGAAGATTTCTTCTTAAAATGCCACATTCTTTCTTCTTCGGTTCGATTAACTTGCGGAAAGACAAATCTGATGAGCCCACAATCCTCCTTTGACCTTATGTGAAGCAGTGGATACATTCAAATAATTCACGAGTTGAAGGAAACACAGAAAGCCCTGCCATGCTTAGTGGCATTTTACCAAACCAAGCACTGCTTTAAACGCAATTCACTCTGAGAAGCTTCTTCACCCACCTCAGTGTCAGATTAAAAGAGTTTTCAGTGTGTGTCTATTTTATTTGCATGTATTCGGTTGCTTCTGGGGGAGATGCTGGTTTGGATTTCATTGATTGAAACTTGATGCCCTGTTGTGGCACAAGGCATGGCTATGAATGAGTTTCCACTGCAGTTGGCTTGTTTACATCCGACCACTACTGAGGCAGCTTTAAAATGAAAACGCTGTGCATTGTGACATGTCTCTTGTCTAGAATTTCAGCTGAATGCCACCCACAACCGCATTGTCTTTGATACTATGTTTTATTAGCCGCCTTGTTGCTGTTGTCATCCGTTTAAGAGACCGGTTCAATTTGAGATGCTTAAAAATCAGCAGCTCTAAAGTTTCCATGGTTTGTACTTTGCTGGGATAAAGAAAAGTGGTGCCACTGTAAAGCTGGAGCCTTGTTCAGTCTCTCAGATGTGTTAGAAGTCATCACGTTTCAGTTTACACTTCATCATTAT
Source organism: Sparus aurata (assembly GCF_900880675.1). NCBI lineage: Eukaryota > Metazoa > Chordata > Actinopteri > Spariformes > Sparidae > Sparus > Sparus aurata. The sequence goes on from NC_044190.1 coordinate 26,024,134, forward strand.
GTCCTCTTTCTCTGCGAGGGACGGTGCTCAGCCCTACCCTGCAGGCACAGCTTGAGAACATCATTACAACCAGTCAGTGCTCATGTTACCAAAACCAAGTAGAATAATATATTTAATTTCATTCTTCTCTTGTGTGTGACAGCTCAGATCTTTAACAGTGTCAGAGATCTAGACTTGGAAACGGAGAGAAAGGCTGGTTCATCTGCAGTATGTATAGTGTTGTTTCCAAATGACATGCTCAAGATTAAAAGTGTAAATATGTGCAGAAGTTTATCATTTACAGCGAAAAAAATGTATATTCAATATTACTCACTTGTTCATACATTTCACATGTCCTGTGAAGCCACCATTTTCAGTGATGTTGGCTCCAAGCCTTTGTATTAATGGGAATGAAGCTTATTACCAGGTCAGAGGTGTTTTGATTAACAATTTTTCACCAAAGTCTGTTCAGTCAGTGGCTTTGTTGCTGTACTTTAGAGTTGAAGGGGAAGTCCACTTCGTGACACTATCAGTGTTTGTGAAGTTTTGCTACTCCTTCTTGAAGTTCGATGTCTGAGAATGTAGACTTGAATTTCTGTTGTCACTGTTAATCAGTCAAATCAGAAATTCAATGTTTTTTTCCTCCCTGTTGAACCATGAGGTGATTAGTTTACTTGAAATTGAATTAAAGTTCATTTCCTCGCTATGCAGTTACAGTTTTTGGTGAAAGAATTCACTCAAAATTGTTCTGACTCCTCAGCGTCAGAGCCCTGTTGACCCAGTGGCCTCACAGAGTTAAGTTCCTACAGAAGCTGGAAGGAAAGAGTAGTGCTACTAGATTCTTGCTAACAAGCATCAGCCAAACAGATTTTCCACGGAAACTTTCCAAATTCAGATTGTGCGGACATTTTCCATCCTGGACTACACAAAACAAATGACTGACAGCGTCAAGGAAAATACGTAATACAGTACGACATTTAACAAAGTGACAGTCTATTATGGGTTGCTTTCTTTCTTCCTCCTCTGTATGGTGTCAAGGCAAATGTGACAAAATGTGGATATGCTTCGTCAAACTTTAGCCATCAGGCTTTTTATTTGTCTTTGATTTTGAGAAAGCCAAAGCAGCAGCATAACTTAGATTCAACATGGACAGGTTATATAGAAACAAAGCCAAATCCTGCTGGGGTGTCACGCCCTCTCACTGTTTCTTTTGTCCACTTTTAACACAATTGAAACAGCTGCATGCTGTCTATAATCTTTAAGTGTATATATGTGTATATATTTCCCAGCTTTAGTGTGAACAGAGTCTCGCCATTCATCAACAGTCTCAGTTTAGAGAAAGCTGTACAGCACCGGTTTTCTGTTCTGTGTAATTCAGCGTGGATATACTCTTTAATCAAGTTCCAGCCTCATCTGGAGTTTCAAGCATCACTTAAGAGGTACTAAACACTGCTGTGTGTGTGTGTGTGTGTGTGTGTGTGTGTGTGTGTGTGTGTGTGTGTGTGTGTGTGTGTGTGTGTGTGTGTGTGTGTGTGTGTGTGTGACCTTAATGAGCATCCCATCCCTTAGAAGTTCAGACCGGATCAGATTGTCTCACACTGTGGGTCACTGCTCCTCTGACACCACACATACACCCTCCTCCACTTCTACTGTGTCTCTCATCATTGTTTATCTTCTCCCTCTCCCTTGGAACGGCCAACTGTCTCAGTCAGCAGTTTCTAGCTGCATCTGGGCCGATTACACACAGTGAGTGATCTTGGACAAAGTGCAAACGCGAGCTACAGAGACCAGGTGGAAATGTGTTTGGAGAGTAGTAACTCCTTAAGCTCTGTTTAGTTAAGACCAAGCCAGATATGTTTTGGATTCCAAGCGGGGAGCAAGTCAAAATCAACCTACGCAGTACTGATGTGAATGTGTGTTAGAACTATTTGCTGATGTCTTTTGGCACAGTGGATAAGCAATTAGAGCGCTGGTGGTTTGAAATGTTTTCTGTAGCAGTACAAGACAAAAAGAGTGACTCATGACATAGATATTCAATGTTTGCTGTTTGATCAGTGCATTTTTCAAACAATTTACTGCAAATTATATACATACAGTTATTTGTAAGATAATATTTTGTGAAGCATACCATACCATAAGTTTTTGCCCTTGATTTTTTTTCTTGGCATGGCAATGAACTTGCAGAAGCTTCAGACTTTGTTGGGATAAGTAATCTACCAAAGCAGACACTTGGGTGCCTTTTCTTGTTTTGGATTGATACCATGTGGCTGCGTGATTACACAGCTGTGAGCAGGGACTCTTTGATGCCTTCAAGGAAACTCATAAATCACATGATTAGAAAAGATAATTTAGATTTGAATACAAAAAATAAGAAATTGCATTGGTTTCCAGAGAGACAAATGATAAGCAGAGAAGAACGTTCTGAGCAGGACATTGGATTTTGCATTGTTTTTATAAGAGTTTTCCAGTCGCTGCTACAGAACTTGACTGTGTGACAATTATGTAATGTAGACAAACAAAATAAGGCCAACTCAGTGTTGATTCTATCACAAGTGAGCTTAAAGTCTCTGTACATTGATTTTAATACTGTACTGAAATGAGCTGCTGACAGTAGCTGTCTTGAATGTAGTAAATCTATATTAAAAGAAATGTTACGATCTACTTGATTTGGAGCTAATGGGCCAAAACATGCGAAACCACAGATATTCTGCTTGATGTCAGTGTGTTCCACCTGCTTTCTGCGTAAAAACGAATATCTTTCTGTAAGATTATCATGGATCAAACAACACTGTGATCCTCAACATCTGTCAGGGACTAACTGTAGTGTGATATTCTGTAGTAAAATCTTTTAACCACCTCAGATCTCGTTCTCTGCAAAAATTGTGTCACGTTGAATTGATTTGCAGACTTGTAGATACTAAACCCAATGTAATCCTTCTTACCATTAACATCGACAGATACATTAGTAACACGAATATCATTTTAGCTAGTGTTGGTTAGTGTTCACTGAAAAATTATCGTGGCCAAACAATTTCACGATGATGATGTAAAATTTGACAAATAAATTACCCTCAAAATATGAGTGAAGGAAAGTGGAGGGAGAGTCCGTGACCAACACTGTAAAACATGTTGCAAAAAGAGCAGCTATACTCTTGACTAAGTTACTTGTGAAAAGGCAATCAGATGAACTCTGATTATTGAATTATTGATTATTGAATACTGAATATTTCGAGATCCCTTTGCTTGGCGAAACAAAAGAGAAACCCAAATGAGTTTCATAACACTCAGTCCAGTCCAGTCATGGACTCCATGACTGGAATTATGTTGAATTTGTGCTTTAATTTGTGGCACTTGTTTACCAAATTAGATCACTTGGGTCTTTGTCCTTTGCTAAGTCACCAGCAGCCCTTTTTACCACACAGGTGTCAGCATATACTCAAAATGATTTGGAAACGGCCGTCATCTGAATCACTGCAGTTGGCCAGTTAGTGCCCAACATCCAACCACCATCTAAGACCTTCATCTTTCTCATCACTTGCTCTTTGACCTGAGATTTAGAGATCTCAAACTTGAGATACGGCTGCAAAAAAAAAGCTGTTTGTCGAGAGAGGAGATATTATAAACACATGCACTGGATGTGTTCTCTGTTAAAGCTTGTCCTTACGATAAAAACATATTGGAAACATGACATTTTGATGCAGCACTGACTTTAGAAATCAGGTCAAGGAAACGGGTACATGTTGGAACCTCTTATCTGCTGCGTGAGGGCTTATCAAACATGAGTTTCTCCTAAAGCAGTCAGTTCCAGGCCAAAGTCTAAGTCACATCCTATCAAATGCTTTGGGCTTTTTTACAGTAGTCCCATTCAGTACATGACTTACAGTAGTAGTCCGTCTTCTTGCATTTAGAAGGCTGTGTTCTTAAAACTAGACGTAGCTTCGGAGGCTTCAGCTGTACAGCAAGTCAACCAGTATCATTTGACCAGCATTCGATTCACCTTTCCCCCGTGTGGTCAGCTTTACATATCTGTCCTCAGTCGTTCTCTTGTATCACATTTGTGCGATTTCTGCATCCTTTTGCTGCAGAGTGATTAACGACCTAAGTTGCTTCTTATTTTAGAAGAGAGGAATTCGCTCTCATGGCTTCCGTCCAGATTTTGACTCAGAGGGCAGAGCAGAAAACGTAGTCTCAACACATGGTGGACTGTGTGTCAGATCCTAGTGTGGAAAAGCAGGCCGGCGCAGGAGGGGAGAAATGAGGGGAAAAGTGCCGCTTATGAATCTGAATCAAACCCAGCCATTTCCTGTACCCCAAGCCAGGGCCGCGCAGTACTCTCCATATATGGTAATGGTATTTGCATGAAGGGAAACCCTGGGCTTATGGATCAGGACTGGTATTGAAATTCCTTTGTATTAACTTTTGGGAAAAGGTCTGGTCTGGTTTCGGTTTTGGATGATCAGATTATAAAAAGAAAACAAGACAAAACTGTCTACACTGATTTTTTTTAGACTTGCATGTTGTTAGGGTATCTGTCAAAGTGTCGTATATTTAGATCAAAGTGCTTCTAAATACAAAATACGAGTGATGTCAGCTGCTCGCTTGTTTTAATGAGGCTGTGTGTTGCTGTGCTCCGGAGGAAGTCTGTGGTTTCATGGTGATGGTGTTGTTATGGCCACCATAGACTCTAGTTGAGCCAGATGTCCCCTGTGCTTGTGTGTGTGTGTGTGTGTGTGTGTGTGTGTGTGTGCTATGATGCCACCACCACCATCATTGCCTTCAGTAATTCAGATTTCACATTTTCGATGACAATTCATTAAAATTTTGAGAGGATGAATGTAAAATAACGCAAGTTGGATTACTGGTTTGAAATGGATGGTTGCTGGATACCATCCTGGCAATTTCTTTTTGAATCATGGTTTTAATTGTGTCTCCTTAACAAAAAATGGCACTGACAAATATTTCAAGGTAAAACCGCATCAAAAATAAACTAGCCGTTGTGTGAATATGTTCAATAAAAGCTGTAAAAAGATATTAACAGTGTCAGAAACAAAAGGGGAAGACTACAAGGAAGGAAGGTTGGTACATGAATGAATTTTTCTGGCAGTTTAACATTCGGTATTACGTATTTGTGTTATAATTGTTATGCTTAATGTGCAGTATGTGCTCTTGCATCTTGTATTGTCTCAACAAGTCTGTCCAATTCCCCTTATAGACATTAATAAAGTTGTTTTGCTTACGGCCGTCAGACTTCAGTAACATCACAGCGTGACTTAGTTAGTGTAAGTGAGCTCCCACCAACTTACTGGGTTATGTATAGCTGCAAGGATTCATTGATTAGCAGCCATATAAAAATAAAGAAGCCAACTATTTTGATCGCTTTGAGAAACATTTTAAAAAACAGAGTCAAAGTCAAACAAAGTCAAAATTCTGTGATTCTAGCTTCCTAAATGTGAAAATTTTTCAGTATTCTTTACACCTCTTTGACAGCAAACTGAATATCTTTGGGTTGTGGACAAAACATGACTTTTTAGGAAATAATCTTAGACTCTGGGAAACACTGATCGACACTTTTAAAAAAGATGTTCTGACATTTTATAGACAAAATGATTAATCAAGGAAAAATAAGTGATGGATTATCGACAAAGAAAACAATTGTTAAAGTTGCAGACCAGGGGTTTAAATACAGTGTAGGACACATTATAGAAGGGTAATGTCTTCATCATGTGCAAGACTCATAAAAGGAAAATTTGTTGAAAACATGTTGAAAACACCTACTGTTCACATTCACTATTACTATATTACTGTATACAGTATGGTTACTGGTTTGAAAACCTGGTACAGAGCACAAATCTTTGTAGGGAAAGTGAATCCCCTGCCCTGCTGCAATCACTTGAGTATAATGACCCTCCAGCAGCCGTTTGGTAGTTTCAGGCAACTCCCAGACGTCTTTGTGTGCCTGTGTGCAGGCTTCCTCTTCTGTGCAGCTACTCCCTTTGTCCGCTCCCCCTAGATAATATCAGAATATTTTCTTAGTCCTCTTGCCTCATTAAACAAGGTCTAAATGAAAACAGATGACACAATCCACAGAATATTTGACGTTTACCTCCTACGTCTCCATCTTATTACCTCTCCCTTCATGCATCTGCACACTTTCATTCCAGACATAGCAGAGAGAGGTTAAATATAGCATGTTCAATTGTTTTTGCTTTGTGGTCGGGCCAGTGCTCTCTCTTAACGTCTGCTTTCAGAGAAAAGCTTCTCATCTGTTAGAATACTGCGTTTAATAAGTAGGTGGCAGCAAAAGGAAAACTAGTGTTTGTCTGAATAAAAAAGAACATTTGGGTTTATAAGTGCTATAAAGATCAGTGAACGCAGGGCTCTTGACGGTATTGAGGCACACTCAGCCTCTCTAATGACAAAGTTGATTCAAATAAACACAAATCTTTTCTGAAGAATCCGCTTTATTTTGTTGGTAATAATCTTACCAACGAGGTCACCAGCCTTCTGTAACCTGAGTGGGTTATTAGCTTTTCTTGCATGGCAGTGCCCTAAAAACAGAGAAGCCTGGAGGTTCCTCAGCGTCTTGTCCACAATCTTCAATCCAAACACTTTTATATTTAGCCTTAAACTCTCTTAATGTTGTTGTGTCTCCAGACACTTGTGTGTCCACTATCCAATTGCCAGATTGAATGTTGGCAAAGTATATTTATGCAAAACCACAGACTAGTTGGAAATGTACATTTCTTTATGTTGCAACTTTAGATTTTTCTCTTGTCACAATGCTGTGCTCATACTCTAAGTAGGTCTAGGCCCAAAAAACATTTGGTTAGGGTTGGGAAAACATCATGTTTCAGCTTAAAATACCTGATTTGGTGGCCACAATTGGTTGGAGGTGGTCCAACTTCCCATCCAAAATGATTTTGTTGCCTCAAATACAGCTGTAAATTTAAGGTTGCCTTAAAAACATCCAGTACTTTCACACAAATATTAAAGACTTGATCTGTGGTCACTGGTTTGGCAACCCTCTGGCCCGTCACTCCACCATCGTCCACTCCACCTTTATTAAACATGTGAATGTGATATGACATGTTTTGTACACATGTTAATAGCTTTTGAAGCCTATGAAGCTGCAAATTTGGAAGAATCAGCGGTTTGCAGAAGCGTTAACTGCTAACATGTATTTATCTACTCTGTATAAATGACACCAGCTGAATGTCTGTTCATCTTGAAAAAAGGGAATTTCTTCCCTGTGCTCCTTCTTGGACTTTCTCCCTTATGGCCTTTAATTAGGGAGTTTTCCTTATCAGAGGAATTGTATGAAGACTCTCTGAGACAATTTGTTGCGATTTTGCGGTTAGAAAAGCTAAACTGACTTGACCTGAGGGCAGACTTTCGTAGTGTCGCTTTATCTTTTCGCCCACGATCCACAAAACACATTAATAATGCAGCGAGTGTGCAGGTCTGTCTGTGTGTTGTTGGCCTGTTCCTCTTTGTGCACCAACGCTCCCTGCCAAAATTTAGATTCCCTTTACTCACCTTGACTCATCGTCAGGAAGCATTTTTGTCCCCGTGAGTGACATCAGTGTGTCATCGTTGCTAAGGAAGGAAGGAAGTCAGCATCTCCCTCTGCCCCACCTACACAGCAGTAAAACATGTTAATGGTTGTGAACTGGAGAATTAATCAAGCTATAATTTGCTGCTTCCCTCCTGAGGGGTGAATTCGCGCTGAATTAGACTGAGAAGCTGTTAACATTCCTCACCATCTCCCATGCTACGACAGAGTCTGTAAAGTGGTTTAAATTTTGCTGTTGTAAAGAATTAAGTCGCCCTGGAGGATATTAAACGCTTGCTGGCCCTCCTCCCTGGCTGAGTAATCAAGAGTTAATTACTAAATGCAAAATTACTTTCCACAAGTTTTTTTTTTTTGAGCTTTGGAGTTACTTTCTGGTCCTTGATATTAGCAGGGTTGTGCCCTTTTTCTGTTTTCATTTCATGTGCCCCCTAAGATCTGTGAGCGCAGCTTGTTCGGTTCGGTTTGTGAAGTGATTATTCCGACTGACCTTGTTCGTCACTTTAAGTTGAGAATATTGTAATTGTTCTAAAGCTCATTCTTGATGTTGGAAACAGCCGTGTGAAGGACTGTTGTGGAGCTTGCGATCATATCACACGCTCTTCATCAGCAAATGTTCTGAGTCCATTTCTCTCGTACTTCTTGACTTAATAGCTTGAGTTCAGTCTTGACCTTGGAACAGCTATTCAGCGAACGATTGCACCACAAGGTCCATTTAGTAGTTGAATAGCGGTTCTTGTACTAATACCAACATTGAGTAGAAGCAGCAGATTTAGAGGCCGAAATAGACTATGATATTCTTAATCACGTTTTCATAAGGGTGTTTAATCACCTGCAGAATTGTTGTGTTTTCGTTACCTTACAATGAACCTTTCATATCCACAGACTGATAAAGAGTAGAGTCTGCAGTGTTGCACCGTTTCTACAGTGGCCCAGAATGGACAAACCAAACAGTGACTCACTGATGAGAATGTGATTAATTCTCTAGATTTTCTGTCATAAATTAAACAATATCAAACAGTTTACTATGTTCACAAGAAATTGACTTGATGAATCAAGGGTTCATCAAAATCAACGGGTTCATCCAAGTGCCATGGTAGACTATCCAGTAGTTGTTGAGACACTTCAGTCTTGACCAAAGAAAGAAGAGATTTTATTAAAGAATATTTTATCTCTAAACTTCTGCTACATAAAGTTCAGTGTCTAGAAATATGGCTGAATGAATTACTTTTTTTTATTCGACTGGTATCGTTTAGATTGCTGCTCTGCTCCTTCCTCTCCCCACACTTCCTCACTAAAGAGGGAGGAAGTCAAGAGTTAACTTGTGTGTTGACTAATGTTCTGGATGCTCTCTGCGGCTTTGAGCGATTCTCCATCCAGGAGAAAGAGACTCACAGCACACTGTGACCCTCGTCCACAGTAGCCAGACAACACTGACTCATAGCGCATGATGAATGACCTCAGTTCTCCAGAGACTCACTCAGCTAAAGCAAAAAAAAAAAACAACAGGAAAGGAGGGAGAAACCCGATTGTCAGGATGTGGGTCAGAGCATCTTTAACACTTAAACAAATAACACAAAGTACTTCTGGGAATCTGAACATGCAGTATTTTGCCCAAGTTTGCAGTAAATGTGCACACTTTGATGTTTCTTTGCTGTAATAATAACCATGTTCCCCTTAGCTTTCATTTTTGAGAATCTCAACAGTGTGATAAAACCACACTACCTCAGCCTCTGAGTGTGCTGTTAAGCCGCAGCTCCTTCATGTAGCAGCTTCACCTCGTTGTCGGACTCTCGATGAGTCCACGCCGCCTCATTGTTTGCTTTTATAGTGACCTAACAATTGTACTTTGTGTGTGTTTTGTTGCAGGGGAGCCGGGGGCACTACCGGTACCACTGGCAGAGCCACAATGTCAAACACAGCGGAGTGGATGACATGGTGCTGCTCAGCAAGATCAATGAGGATGCCATCGTGGACAACCTCAAGAAGAGATACATGGATGACTACATCTTTGTATCCTTATGCTCGCAATCGCAGTTCACACCCCAGCGAGAGATAGCAGAGCCCCGTCTCAGCCCCGCTATTCCCAGAATAGCTGAATGGTCATTCACAGCGTCACTGTAGCAGTGAGTAATAGCGTGGCATTAGGAAGGTAACGCCTTCAGACTGAGGCACCACCGTGTGCAGGGGGCAAAGGGCCTCTCCGTGCAGGCCTCCACCCAGACCTCTGACTCCAGCTCCTCCACCAAAGTCTGGATTTACTCTGGTTTTGTCTCACTGTGGTGCAAAATGTGAACAAATCGGTGTGAGAAATAGCAAAAAGGGAGAAGTCTACAGTCTGGTGCGCTGAGGGCTATCATTTTCATACAGTACATCACACAGATGTGGCTGTGGCCACACACACACACACACACACACACACACGTATACAGTACACATAAGATGTTCATGACGTGAAATGAGTTGATGAATGAATGAATAACCCCCTTTGAGAAAGCAACTCTTGAGCGTTCACAAAGCAGCTCATTACATAAACCTCATCCGCACCCTGGCAGCGCTCAGGATTATGAAGTTTAGTAAATGCTGGCAGTTTTCTTTTCGACATCTCTGAGTCAGGCCTTTTTGTTTTGGGTCAATAAATAGCCGTAACTGTGAGGTCTCCTTGCCAAGGCTGCGGGTCACTGTAGGCCACCCACAATAGCAGCTTTATTTGCCTTGAGCCGCGTTTTGGCTCCGGGGCATGAAACCTCACAGTGTTACATGGTCGGTCTATTCTCTGTCATTTGTAAGCACTGGTTACTTATTTAGGCCCGATCACCAGATACTCCAATGCCGCACTCCTGCACTCCTCTGACGTCATGGCAGCCATAGATGAGGGCACTTGTTTCCTTTATAGTTGTATGAAAATGTAATTTAGTTTTAAAACTCTGCTGCCGTGAAAGGAGGAACATTTTATACTGTAACACAACTTCTGCACTTCCAATAAGAGATGATTTAAACTAGTGTTGTTTGTTTTCTGCTGATTTGTTTGTCCTTGCCGTGTGATCTTTAATATAAAAACCTCTTCAGACATACATCGGTCCTGTGCTCATCTCCGTCAACCCTTTCAAGCAGATGCCTTACTTTGGGGAAAAAGAAGTTGAGATGTATCAGGGTGCAGTAAGTAGAATGATGAAAGATTCACATCCAAAAATCCTGAAAGTACTGATGTGTCTAGGGATTTAAGACGGCAACAGTGTGAGGGACAAAAGGCTTCGAAACGAACTGGGTTAGCTGCAGTGCGAACTTTCCAGCAGGCTGGCACAGATGTTGCTGTCAGAAACTTGACTCAACCATTGAGAAGTCTTTGGCAGCACCTTCACAGAACAGCCTGTTCAAGTCTGCCTCCTCTCTTGGCCGGCCTGCTAAGACTGGGCTTGTCTCCTTAAGCCAGGAGCACTGAAAGACTTAAAAATCCTAACTGACTGTGAAAACACTCTGCATCGCACATGCCAGATTTAACAGTTTGGCAGATTATAGTTGTTAGTAAGTGCACTGGGTTCAGATTCACAAGTTCAGATTTGCTCAGAATGCAAACACATTTGGCTGCCGCAGTGATAGCCTGTCTTATTTTGTCCAGACCAGAGCTGCAACTAGCAATTAAGTTCAATATCAATGAATCTGCCTGTTATTTTCAAACCTTATCATTTAGTAGACATCTTTAGATTTCATCTTGACAAAGAAAACCAGCAATATTTGATTTAAAAAAAAAGATGAATCTGCCTGTTATTTTCAAACCTTATCATTTAGTAGACATCTTTAGATTTCATCTTGACAAAGAAAACCAGCAATATTTGATATAAAAAAATAAAAAAAATGGCGTAATATTTTATTGCATAAAAGACTAATGGTTGCAGCTCTGTTGCAGATCAGTGGAGTCTTCTCACACTCCATGAAATAAATCACCGTGGCCAAAGTGGCGTTAAAGGTCCAATTTGTAAGACAGTCAAATGGACACTTTGGGTCGGTGTCCAGCCCGACCTACCAATCCGTAGTGTCCATTTTTGACTAGTTGGGAATGAGACTCACCAATCCACTGTCTCACAAATTTGGTATCTAAATTATTCTGTATTTCATTACTTTCAACTTATCCAATGAAAAGTCCCAAAACAGCAGTGTGTGTTAATCCATCTCTCAATACTTCATGGCTTCCCCACAGGCCTTTGTAATTTCCTTAAACAGCTGGGCATTGTAGTTTTTTGCAAATGTTGCTCAAGCAGGATTAAATACCGCTTGCCTTCAGCACTATTTGCAGCGGTGGATTAATATGCATTTGGTGATATAGTGAGTATTAACAGCCGCGCGACGCTGTGTGACGGACTGAGTCAAAATAAACTACAACAGACAAAATCATAATGTAGGGTTATGTCACTCAGTGAAGCAGCGAGGCCAACAAATGTGTTTATTGGTCCTTTTTGGACATCTGCTACTTGTTCATAAAGTTGGATCAATTTATCCTTGATTTTGGTCTTTTCATGAGATTTGTTGACAAGATTATCATGGTATATCCTTTAAAGTGGTATTTAGCTTTTCAGATGAATAGTCTCCACAAAGTTTACTACAAAAGCTGTTCGACCTTTGAATTTGATTAATCTTCTGTCACCTCTCAGGCTCAGTATGAGAACCCTCCTCACATCTACGCTCTGGCAGACAACATGTACAGAAACATGATGATTGATCGTGAGAACCAGTGTGTCATCATCAGGTAAGAACCACGTATCATTCTCCGCCTTCATTTACGCGTCATGAACTTACCGTATGTGACAACCAAAGTATGTGACACACGCAAAGGAGACGGCATGTTTTGCATTACTTTATGTAATATGAGCTTCTCAGTTGATTGAGTTTTCATTTTGTGACTTCACCCTTTGTGTCATCGAGTCAAATGTCCAGGATGGGAGAGAGTGAGTCACAAAGGCAGGAGATAGTCATCAGTACAATATGAGCTGTGAGGTGTTCTGTCAAAGCTGAACTGCAGTTGAGTCTCTGCGGGTCATGATAATGGCTGGGAGGGGAGCAGGAGAACAGGTTCCACCACATCCTTTCAAACAGCTGACCGGCAGAGAGTGGCGCTTTCCTTTTAGTGTTTTTCTATCCAGTCATTTTTAACGCCAGTGAAATGCAAGTCCCAGATTTTGTTTCTTTAAAAAAAAAAACAGGAAGAACACCTGCGTGATCCCGGATTCACCTCAGGGGAATATCTCTCTCCTTAGATTTAGGGATGTTTTATAGCTGCTTTTTCAGCCTGTTTGAGTTTGTCTGTGAGTGTTTTTGAGCTCCAGAGCTGCAGAGAGAAAAGTGTGGTGTCATGACTGAGGCTTTATCCTGGTCACCTGAGTGGCGCGGTTACTATAGTGCTTACCTCATGATGAATGACCCCTGCTTCAGCACTTTCGCCCGTTGTTTGGACAGCCAGCAGTTGCTAGTTCAGTTTCCCACATAAAGGCACTGAGGTGGATTTTGTGATCGACTAAATCAGCAAACAAAAGCATGGAAGTGGTTTTTATGATGAACCAGGTCTCGGCAAACAAAGGCTGCTGTGTGAACTGCTGGCCAGGCAGTGTGGTCAGCATCAGCCTGCGTGAGCGCTTTTTTCACGTTTACTAAGAAAATGTGTGAAATAACCACCAAGGGGAATTCAGGATGAGGTGTTGGAGCCGTTTTTGACCAATCCTGCTGGGAAATTCTTTTTATTATTTCTTTAAAATCTGCTTATTACACAGTGTGACTGGCGTAGATTTCCCTAGACATCTGGATCCCATATTAAGGGGGTGAACTGGAGCAAGTTGATGTTATCAGTTTAGCACTCCCCATTAAATTATTAGATGAAATCAGAGCCATTTTAAAAGACTCAGCCAAACGTTTTGACTCTTGAGAACCAACGGCTTCGGATCAGGAATCACTGAGTACGGCAGAAAGAGACATGATTTCCTTCTTTCTGGTCCCCGAAGTGGCATTAATTTCAGTCTTTAAATCAACATGTCACCTGCACAAAAGGATCAAACCTAAACCTGGTTTTGGTTTGGCGCTCACAGACAGCTGACGTTTTGCTGTGTTAACTCTGCCTTCTTGTTCTGAGTCCTTTGCTGATTCACCGATGTAGAGTTCCCCACAGCTGTTGCACATGATTTCATCCACCACTCCCGTCTTTTCCTCCTTCCTCTCAAAGGAACTGATGGCAGCAAATGAATTATTTTAGGCTAAAAGGTCAACTGATTGTGCTGCTTTGAAACGGCCGGCTCAACAGTTGAGACATTGTGTTTGACCAACGGTTAGAGGTCTTAGAGTGTGTGTCAGACTGTAGTGTAGCATGTGAGGGTAGCATATGTATTAACACTTCTGCTACCAAATCTGTGTTACCATAACATATGAGGATTGAGACTAACAACTATTTTCATGGTTTATTCATCTTTTGATTATTTTCTATAGCACTATCTCACCATTTTAAAGAAAGTGAGAAATAAATCCCAGAGCCACACCAAAAGTTAATGTGGTCTATTCTGGGCTGAGACCCATCCGACATCTAAGTTTCATGGAAATCGGTTTGTTAATATTTGTTTCATTTTGCTGACAAACCAACCAACAAACAAAACAACACGTAACGTCCTTTTGGTCGATTGGTTGATTGCCATCTCAAGTTTTGTCGATCACAAAGGTCCAATTCCTCAACTTCATCCTGACTGTTCAATTGAGCCTTGCAATAGCTGCACAGTCTCCTGCAGCTTAAAAACAAAAAGCAGCTAGAATGCAGTGCTCTTGCATTATCTGTGAAGTTATCTTGAACATACAGAACTGTACTGTACATGCAGCTTCAACCATGTGAGAATGCAGTACGCCTCATTAGATTCAAACAAAACCAAAAACCAGAAGTCAGTGTTGACTTTGCATCTTTCTCATAGCTGAAGTCAGTTATAATTTATAAAAGTAAAGCTTAAACCTCTCTACCTCTGCGTCGCATTGTTTAACTCATGTCCTTGTTTGGTTAATAAATCTTGGAGGAAGCTGACAATGCCCTCAGCAACAATGAGGCTCTCCCACATGGGGGTCTCAAAGTGGGATCAAACTCCCGCTGCAGCTTGTGTTGAAAATAGCCCTTCAGAGTTTAACTTCCCTGAGTCAAAACATGCTCTCAGACAGAGCTCTGGAGGCTTTTCTGACATTAAAAAGGTAAAACTACTGCTCAGCTTATCAGTTTCCAGTTGTTACTTGAGTGTGCAGTGAGGTAGCCCAGACAATGCAAAAAGGATTTGGAAGAAACCAGGAGGTATAAAGGGGGGAGGGTCACAACCATATAGTGACTGCTGTGTAATAGAGTGGCTCCCATGACTTCCTCTGGCAGCCTCTAACAGTCTGCAGCTGTGTTTCTCACAGAGGCATTACAGACCTGACTCTACTTTAAGGCGCAGAAAGAAAAAACAGACTCCGCTGTCATCCGCTGCCAAACCACATATGTCAAAATAAGTACGACACTGGCAAAGTGAAAGGCAAGGAGGAACATTGACAAGTGTAGGATGAGGGCACGGAGATAGATGAGGGAAAAATCTGTGAATGTGACAAAACAAGATTAATGTCCATATTGCTGTAGCATTCATCTGTCCAGATGTGCTGTAGCCTAACATACAGTTGAAATTAGCTCCTAGGTGCACAAAAAACACATTTGTTTGAACAGTAAAGGGAGTGTGTACACATGAAGGCAGGAACTGGGATGTCACATGTTAGTTCAGCAGGTTCAGTGTAATGGAAGCCTTCCCGGGGCCTAATTTTTTAAAACGTTCTAAGATTTGATCAACTTTGTCTTAAGATACAATCTGACTTTGTCTGCACGCTGGATTCATGAAATATGCTGAGCATGAAAAAGCTTGCTTAAGCAGGTTCTGAGAATCCTATCTATGACGTCTCTTATCTATAAATCTCAAATCAGCTCGAACTGACAGCACCTGTCTTGTGATCTCCTCTATCATAATGCAGCACCGACGAGGGCTCAGTCAGGAAGAGAGATGGACCAAAAGAGAAGATCTTAACTTTATGATGGATGAGATCACTGCGACAGTAGAGGAGATTGAAGCCAGGAAACATATTTTATTCTTTATTGTGGACTAAATAGTGAGTCGACAAACAAACCCAAATACGCAGCTTTGGATTCCAACACACGACTGGATGCATTTGAGTCCCAAGTCTGAAAAGTCTGCACACCTTGACTTATGCAGAAAATATTATCTATAGCAGCATTCTGACCATGCCCTCAGTCATATGGCTATAACACATAGTCATTAAACTGATAAGTCAACAAGGTACATCTTGCGTTATCATCGATGGTACCAGGAACAGCACAAGGAAATAATCAACACAAAGTGTCCTCTTCCCTCTTGTGTTTTCTAATAGTTAGCAGGATCAAACAAGCTAAGCCAGTGGTGCAACTATGGGTAAATAAAAAACTGTTGACTTGAGAGACTAGAAATGATGGCACCATGAACATGTACACGCAGCTGCACAAAGCAATTACACTGGTCCTCCACACTGAATGCTTAAAATACCAAACAAGCACCCAGGTCTGCATGAATCACTTCATCTTGACATCTGAGCAGGTGTCACATGCTGTTAGTTCATTGGGTGTAACACACGCTGAAATCTTTTGTGTATTTTTCAGTGGCGAGAGCGGAGCGGGGAAGACAGTGGCAGCCAAATATATCATGGGCTACATCTCCAGAGTGTCAGGGGGCGGGCCCAGAGTCCAGGTGAGAGGAGCTGCTTCGTTTCTGTCTCCGAGGACTGATTGTAATAGATGCACGACACATTTGAGATTCTTGAGATGCTCCGCTGCATAGATGGAATTGTGACTCGACCGTAATTCATTTACAATTCAAAGAAATATTTTGATAATCTTCTTTGATGCACACTTTCACGGTGTGGTTTGATAACAGAAAGTAAAACATCTCCTTAAAATGTGAAGAACTAACAGGAATACTTGTTGACAATGAAGGCATAGAAAGATCTCCGCTCGTTATTGAAGCCGGTTTTCTTATTTGTGAAACTATACTGAAGAACAACTTCACATGGTGCTGTGCGTTCTCCATTATAACGTGGGTAAAGACTGTTCTTCTGATATTTCCCCTCTAAAATAACACAATTACAACATTATTCTCATAACACTATTATTATTTTATAAAATGTCTACTTTTGATCACATAATTTACTTTTTATATAATAATTTTGACTTTTTATATCAGACCTGATCCCTCCTCTTATCATCCTCATCCTCGTAGCTCACTATCAGCCCATCAGCAGCCTCTTATTCACCCGGCCCCCCTCCAGCCATCTGGCTGCCCCCCAAACCAGCAGATGTCCAGTTCCTAAGCTCGATAAAGATCTAAAGTTTGATGAGGAAATGCCTGCGCCATGATGGCAGTGGGATTTTTTATATTTAATCCACTCAGAGCTGCTTCCTCTGAGGCGACGTTATAAATCATCTGCAGGCTTTAAATTCAACAGTAAAACAACATAATCATTGTTTTGAGTTGCGTGTTTCAGTATATATTTATGCGACACCTATATAGCTGGTTATGAAAATAATTAGCTTCGTGTCGTTTGTTTAAACAAATACAGCCGTTACATTTGAAACACACAAACACAATCTGACTTCACGTTTTGTCTCCACCTCTTCTAGCTCCTGTCAGGCTAAACTTCTCGCTCTGTTCCCCTCAGCTCTGCACACACTGTGCGTTATGCTCAGCACAGCACATGCATTCTTGTGTGATATGTTGACTGTGTGTGTTCACACATGTGTGTGGGAATAGTTTTGATAGATTTCAGCTCCCTGCCAACAACATTTCTGCCATCTACACAAAGACTATTCATATCTTTTCAGTTCATGCATGATTAATGAGCAAAATGGATATAGAATATTTTACATTTTTAGACAGTATTGGAAAGGTGATTGAGTCGTTATCTCTTTAGATTCAGCGTGCTTTGAAGCTGCTCCAGGGGTTGGAGGAGTAAAATATGATCAAGTAGTAGGAAATGTTTTTTTCCCCTTTCATCCAGACTAAATTTAGGATCACAGGGAGGAAAAATATTCCAAGAAATGACTTCCACTCAACTTCTGTGTACAATAATGGAAGTAGGAGTAGATTTGTCTGCTGTACCAATTTAAAACTCATGTGTTTCTGACGTGCAGATGGCTCACTGGAAAGATAATGTCCTCCAGACTTTTTGTGTGTCTGTCTGTAGATGTGCATTTGTGTGTGTGTGTTTATATTTGAGTGGAAAGTTCCAGAGACGTACACGCCAGCCTTTCAGCGCTGGTGTGAAAGTGTGCGGTATCTGTACCTGCTGTACAGTCGGTCCGTGACGTAGCTAACAGCTCATTGCCTCTGTTTCCTCGCAGCACGTCAAAGACATCATCCTGCAGTCCAACCCGCTGCTAGAGGCCTTCGGTAACGCTAAGACTGTGAGGAACAACAACTCCAGCAGATTCGTAAGGCTTTCATTTCATGAGTTGGCCTTTGTTTTTGTGAATTGGGGAGGCTTAACACTGCAGCAAATTCATATCGTCTCCCAAAGTTAAAACAACCTCCAGGCAAAAGTTTAAATCAGGACAGAAGACACAGCTTGTTCATGTGTGCCATTGCTGATTTGCAGTGTAAATGTGGACGACTAAGTCAGAATAACCCACTCACGCTGAAAAACTGTGTTGGTCAGACATAAATACACGCAGTAGGTACTACTTACCCTGGAATAATTTGAGGACTCAACTCTTCTGTGGCACACCTTCGGATCCACACTCAGACTTCTGAAAACAAAGATTTGCAGCAACAGCTTTTTTCTTGTTTTCTGTTTAATTGCATGAGGAAGCAAACCTCATGTGTGTCCTGGTTAACCAGAGACATACATACATGCAGAACCACTGATGCACATCCTCTACTGCTTACAGGACTTAGACTTAAGGCAAAGCACATTTTAGAAATTGTATTTCCTCAGGAGTTTCCCTGCTGAGTTCAGGTTAGCATACAAAGCAGTATTGTCTCGGTAGTTGGGATATTTTTAAATCCACTTTGGGGGAAATGAATTTGGCCAGAGATCACTACTTCTGGGGTACTGTCTATGAATAAATAGTGTCTCTGTTCGCTTTTAGGACTGAACCAGATATCATTTTACAGGTTTTTCTGGAGAAGAGAGCAAAAAAAACAAAAGCAGAACCAGATTTTTATATAAATAGACACCCACACAGACACACACACACTTGAACAGCCAGGTTATAGCTTTGGCTTTAAGGTATATTGCATCCCAACTCCGACACTGAAAAACAAAACATGCTTTCATCCATCAGGGGAAATACTTTGAGATCCAGTTCAGCTCCGGCGGAGAACCAGACGGAGGGAAAATCTCCAACTTCCTTCTGGAGAAGTCGCGTGTCGTCATGAGGAATCCTGGAGAGAGGAGTTTCCATATATTCTATCAGGTGAGACTTATTGTTTCTCTCCAGCTGAAGCGAGAACGGGACACATTTGGCTCGTGAAGAGCGTCTTTGAGGTGATTTCAGGACACTTTGGACTGTGCTTGCCATTTGGCTGCAGGAAGAAGGTCAATCTGTTTTCATTGTGGATGGCTCATGGTCCCTGGAAGAGACGGATGAGTTCAATCTCATCATAGGGCAGAGAAAATGTATGAAAAAAAAAACCACTGCACAGGCTGTTTGCAAAAAGCGTGTTGTTTACTGCTGCGTTCACAATACACATATATTTCTGGTCCATAGTTAATAGAAGGAGCCAGTGGAGAGCAGAAGAGCAGCCTGGGAATCACAACCCTAGATTACTACACTTACCTCAATCAGTCTGGTTCCTACAAAGTGGACGACATCAACGACAAGAGTGACTTCCAGGAGACAGTGGTACGGTCAGATTCCTTCTGTTTGACCTAACACCCACAGTGGTGTGTGTGTGTGTGTGTGTGTGTGTGTGTGTGTGTGTGTGTGTGTGTGTGTGTGAGAATCTCATCCCAGTGTTCATGTGGCTCACAGTCGTCTCTCCACATTCCTCTCCCTCCCTCCCAATCCTCCTTTGTTTTCTTTTCCAACAATCTCCTCCTGTTTTTGTTTACCAGTCAGACCGCAACAGGAGTAATTAGAGGACATGAGCTAGGTACCACAGGAGTGAGTAAACCCACACTGCGGCCCTGATTTAGCATGATCTTTTCCTTTGCTTTCCCAGCATGCCATGGATGTGATTGGCATCTCGGCGGAGGACCGCGCCATGGTCCTTCAAATCGTCGCTGGAGTCCTGCACCTGGGAAATATCAGTTTCAGGGAGGCGGGCAACTACGCTGCCGTGGAGAGTGAAGAGTGTAAGTAGGCTCACACGCCAGGACTGGTTCACAAAAGAGCTGAACACTGTCTAGTTCTGTGCTTAATTGCACAAAGATCACAAACTTGAAAAATAAGCACTGGTTATTTTTAGTTTGCCGAGAGGGAAAGACACAGATATTCTTTGTCGTCTTCGTTTAGTCAGTCAACTGTGCGTGGACAGTAAGAAGGAGTTCACTTCTAGCCTATTTAATATTTAACTCTCTAGCAATGTTTCACTACCCATCAAAACAGATGAAGTGGCTACCATGTTGTTGTTTAACCTCAACAGACTCTGAGAGAAAACAGCTTTTAATATAAAGGCAAGTAGCTTTGAAAGAAAATATAAGGCATTAGAATAAACTTCAAACAAGCAAGACTAAAAGTCCACAGCCATGCTAGCACTGGTAATTAGCCTAAATGTTGGCTCTGAGACTGTCTTTAAGCACAGTTGTGCTTTGAGACAAAAGCTAACACGAGCATGCTAACATCCCCACAATGACACTGCTAGCAGGCTTCTTGTACTTTTCTAAATCAGTTTGTCAGAAAAATACTCTCGTCGAAGGCACAACAGCACTTTGAGCTACATGCTGACATGCTAGTACAGTGTTCACCATGTTTAAAATGTTGCATTCCAGACAACTTGTAACTCAAAAATGTCGGAACTCCTGCTGGAAAAAAAAAATATAATGGAATGCCACTTAAAGTCGAAATCCCTACCTTTAAACTTGGGGCAAATCTATCCAGGCTCACCAGACTTCATGAGGGAGCAGCTGTCTGATGTTACACAGCAATGGCAGCAGCCATGAGGAGAGGGTAGGATGTATTCTTGGGCAAGAGAACAGAAGGTTTAATGGAGTCTGTTGCCCCGTGTTGTATTTTGATCATATATGCAGGGAGTCTCAGTCATGCGCACACTTGCCAAAGAGACATTTTGTTATCGCCAGACAAGTTTCACCTTTAACACTTTGAGGTCGTACAGCCAGGAAATGACCGAAACACTGCATTAGTTTAGCGCAATTGTGGCTAATGCTGATGGGAATGTCATTAGTTTCGCAAGTATTTGGTCCTAAACCAAGCTATTAAACAGATTTAAACATTGACCTCATGAAAGTCAGGAAATCATATTAGAATCTATCCTCTGGGGATCATGAATCACTGTATCAGATTTTGTGCCAATCCATCTTGTAGCTATTTAAAAACAGAGCAAAATCCAAAGCCCCTTCTGGCAAAAAGGGTTTTAAAAAGCCAGCTATTATATTATATAAACAATGCATGTTCAAAAATGAGTTGAGTAGTAACCCATGTGTAGCGAAACAAAACGCGCCTGCCTCAACCCATCTAGATAAAGTCTTTTTAACCTTTTTTCGCCAGAAGACTGCTTTTGGATATTTCTTTTTTTGGAGCTTCCTACCAAAAAGCACCTTCAACACTTTTTGTTTCTTTCTGACCATCTTATAGCTAGCTACATAGGCTATTTCTATATCCAAATATAAGGTGAAAACGTTGTTAGTTTACGTCAGGGGATCACCAAAGTCGTATAGAATGCCTACAATGTAGTTTGAATGCACATGCAATCTTTCCAAAAGTTGCTATATATTTCCGTCCGGATTGAAGTGGTGGATGACCAACATTTCTCATCCATCAAGTCACATCACTGGCATGGCTAAAAAGAGACGGATACAGTTCTATGGTTAAGAGGTTGAAAACAATGGTGCCGATGTTAAGATTGAGTCGTGGCTTGGTTGTGCTAGATTTCTTCTTTTCACTGTGTCTTCTTGCCTCTCTGAATGTCTCTCCTCAGTGTCCTGAGCTGCCCCTTCTCTGGTTGGTTTTGGAGGATATTTCTCTCTCACCACTTTCACTCCCTAAAGTTTTATTGTGTTAATGCAGGGCTGCAGCCAACTGTCTGCACTAATCCAGGCCACGCTAGATTACCAGAAAATAAAACTCTATTATGGAAGGTCTGGACATATTTCGTCAGAGACTAAAATTACTTGGAAAATACTTCTCCTTCTGTCCCCTTCCCTCTTGCCTCCTTTTTTATTCATTTTTCTTCTCCTCTCTCCTTCCTCTTCATGCTGTGTCTGTATGATGCAGATGAGTGTAGTATACAAAGCCTTGGTCTGTTCTGTGCAGATGTAACAGCGGCACTCCGTAATCTGCGCCTTTCCTGTTCCCCTCCAGTCTCACTTACTGTGTGCTGCACAGACCTCTGCTCCCCATATGAAACATCACCGGCCAAGATCACATAGACATCAACACTCGGCAGCCAGAGTCAGTGCGTCATCTCTCGCGGAGAGAAATATTGAGACTACTTGTACAAATAATCTGGACATTATTTGGCTGGTTGGGCCAATTAAAAGTAACCCGATCCCAACAGTGACGTGCTGTTTTGTTGAAATGACTATTTTGGGATCTTGTGGTTTTAAATAGAAGAGCTATTTTGGGTTTTGGATTGTGCACAGTTTGGCATTAATGGCTTCGTCATTCAGTGTGAATCTTTTTGGAAACTTTGAGATCTTGACCTAAGATCTAAAATTCTGCGGGTTGAAAGTTTTTTTCCTTTCCTACAGTGTTTATAGGTTCTTGTGCTTGTAAAAGGTCAAAGCCCCCACTGAAGCTCCTCTATCTCACAGAAAATTATGAACATGAAAATGAACATAATATTTCTCCTTTAAGCACCAAGACTGCTGCACATCTGAGCTTGGTTGCAAAATAGCCCCACACACAACCCCCCGATACAACCCAATCATTAAGTTTTTAACTTTCCATTATTGTTTGAATTGAACCAAATAGATGTAACAGCTTAATTACTGAGTTTAGAGTTTGGTTTGTTATCTTTGGACACAGGCAGGCTCATTGTTTCCTCTTGCATCCAGTATTTGTGCTACACTTATCATCATTTAGTTTACAAAAATTAGAGCAGTATCAATCTTCTTACCTAACTTTCGACAAATGTTGAACTGTTTCTTTAAAAACTGGTGGGCCATCAAGCAAATCTTAAAGAATGATCTCATAACACACTGAAGATGGTATCTCTAATAAGCTCATCTTTTTCAAATTCAAAGGGATCGCAACATTTTGATGTTTTGAGAATGTGTTTTGTGCCCCACGTTGGCTTTAGTTCTTAAAAAAAACAAAAAACAAATCCAAATTGTAATGATTTTCATTTGTCAGTGTTGTTGAGACGACAGGGTCATTGGTTGTGTTGCATCTCATGCATGATGAGTGAAGCCACATGCTCAGCCCTCTGTCCTGACAACACCCCCTCCTATTCCTCTCATTGTCCACTGCCACTTTGACTAACAAATATCCTGCAGGGGAACTTATTTTTATGAGCATTGTTCCTGAATTCCACACACACAGTCTTTGTAAAAGCCTCCAGCCCGTGGTATACAATCCATACGTTTCCTGCCTGACACAAAGAGTAACTTTTCCTCATTATTTAAGCAGGCGTATGGTCAGTCACACCCTTATGGCCCGTAAGCGGAGCTACGGCAGAAGTCTAATGCATTCCCAGACACAGTGAGTCTTTAGGACTGAGAGCCATTTCCTTCTAGGGGAAGTGAGTCACTGTAATAAGGCAGGGAGGGGCTCTCAGGGGAGAATATCAACGCCAGGTCGGGACAAATGATCTGCGGTGTTCTTTTTTTTTTTTTTTTTTTTAAGGGTTAGCCCAATGCTATTCTTCTATTTTGCTTCAGCTCATCAGCTCTGAATTCTGTCCAGAGGATGTTTTGTTTCAGTGGTTGGGCCACAGAATCGCTGCCAGTTTTATGGCTTTACACCACAATGGCATACATTGTGATTGTCAGCAAAAGCTTTTGTGATTGGTGAGACTTTTGCATTGATTGATAAGAGTAAATGCTGTGTCGAAGGTGTTTTGCAGCCCTGGATTTGAAGTGGCTCTCTCTGCTATGCAAAGGATATGGGTGCCTTGGCTGCAATCCTGCATGTTTGATTTGCATACTGGTCTTCAGAAAAATGTCTTGGCTGGTTCAGGTCTGGACCCACTACTGACAAACTGCTTTACATCTCAGTGTATCATCATAGTACAGCAACAGCCTCATACACTATAGAAGTAGTGATGGAATGTAACTAAGTACATTAACTCAAGTACTGTACTTGTTATCTGTGCTTTACTTTAGTGTTTCCATTTTCTGCTAGTTTATACTTCAACTCCACGATATTTTGGAGGCAAATTTAACTTTTTACTCCATTACATTAATAACAGTAGTTACTAGTAACTTTGCAGAATGCGTGTTGCATCAGAGTCAAAGCAGCACATTTTTTTAATTTATTTATTTTATCAGCAATCGAATAAAAAAAAAGATTCTGATAATCAGAGAAATATTGAATATCAAATCCAACAATTTGCCAGGCCTTGTGTTATAAAACAATTATTAAGTACATTTAATATGATCCTCTTTAAGAGTTTTCAAGTACTTGTCATGACGGTGACTTTCATTTTTACTAAATTAATATTTCAACGTAATATCTTTACTTTTACTCAAATGTGACTATTGAGTGCTTTATACAATACTGCATAAAATGTAAACTAACTTAAACCTAACTTAACTAAACCCTGACCCTTTTATTTTGAAAAGAATAAAATGTATTATTTTCTCCAAAATGTCAGAGGATAGTTTAAAATGCCAACAGACCTTTTTCACAGCAGACATTTTGACTTGTCAAAGCAGGAAAAGCAAAGGTGTGACGAATAACGTTTACGATGACTCCGTTTTATCCAGTGTCCCAGCAAGACATTTTTGTGAGTGCCTTCTCTCTTATGTCTTCCAACAGTTCTAGCCTTTCCTGCGTTTCTGCTTGGAATCGACCAGAAGCGCCTGAAGGAGAAACTGACGAGCCGGAAGATGGACAGCAAGTGGGGAAACGCGGTGGAGTCCATCGACGTGACTCTGAACGTGGAGCAGGCTTGTTACACACGTGACGCCCTCTCCAAAGCCCTGCATTCACGAGTGTTTGACTTCCTGGTCGAGGTACGATTGCATTTTTGTACAGTTTAGTGCATCTTCATAAGAAAAAACAGTTGATAACCTATAATAAACGTTTATTTCATCAACTCAATCCTTTGATTTCAGTCCATCAACAAAGCCATGGTGAAAGATCACCAGGAGATTAATATCGGCGTGTTGGACATTTATGGATTTGAAATTTTCCAAGTAAGTGCTTTTTTGTCGTTTCACAGGCTGAAACTTGGCTGCTGGATTGTTTTTTTTTTTCCTCCGCAGCAACACATGAATTAGATTAACAGGTATTAAGTTTGAGCATTTAAACAGATTAGACACAAAGGATAAGACTAATTTATAAAGTATGTGGATTAAGTTCTGTCTCCTGATTGAGACGGCAGACTTCGACAGGCTTTTCTAATCTGATTACTTGCTTGTGTAGTTTGACAGGATTGGACAAATTAAATGGAAGTGTTTTTTTCTGTTATTTTGGTTTGCAAGAGCTCTGGATGCCTAATATTGACAACAGATTATTAGTGAGCAGCATGTCACTAATAACAACTCAACTCCAGTCTGTCTTGTAGTTTGAAGGCTTTCTCCGTTGTATTCACAAAGTAAGTAAAGGTCAGCTGCTATATTTGACAGGAAGCTGCAGACCACCATCACATAAGGTTCAGGCCAAAGGTCCAGTGTATGTGCTGTGAATTACACAATGGGTCCCTTCCTTTAATAGCTCCCACTTCAAACAAAGCCCCATTGAACTTACAGGATATCCACACTTCACTGAAGATAACGCTCACTTAGCCTGTGTGGATTTTATTAACTATGTTCTCTCTCTTTTAGAAAAATGGATTTGAACAGTTCTGCATCAACTTTGTGAACGAGAAGCTGCAGCAGATTTTCATCGAGCTGACGCTGAAGGCAGAACAGGTAAACTCCCTTCCTCTATTTTTAAGATCCGGCCTCATTCTATGATTAGTATTCTGACTCTGATCTCTGCTCATGTTTCTCTTTTGCAGGAGGAGTATGTGCAGGAGGGCATCAAGTGGACTCAAATTGAGTACTTCAACAACAAGATCGTCTGTGATCTCATCGAGAGCAAAGTAAGTGAATCATGAATAAATAAACAACTAGAAAGCAGGAGTGTGCCTCTACTGCCAAGGGTGCACTTTCCTCAAAATGTGTCATTTTAGTATCACCAAACCAGCATGTGAATCTGGAAATGTATCAGATAGACATCGTAATAGACAATATGGATAAAACTGAAAGAATAAATAGATGAATGAATTAGTTGATCATCAGAAAATGTTATTTTTCAAGCAATAATGCAAAATATTCTTTAGTTCCAACTTCTTAAATGTGAAGATTTGCAGGTTTCCTTTCTTTTATATGATGGTCAGCCATTTCTGTACAAAGTTAACAGAACCTCACGTCATATTAATATAATTCAAAGACTATTACTTTTTTCTTTTTTAGTTATTCCGTCATAAACAACATACACAAACACACTAGTGCAGCTATTTACAAAACATAATATGTACAAAATACACAGATTAAATCCAATTTACAAAAACAAACGAGACAAAATTTCTCTCTTTCAGAAAAATATCTCTAAGGAAATAAAATAAACTGTAACCATTTGCTCCCGATCAGCACTGAGTCACATTTCTTTGAAATCTATTTACTTTGCCAGATATTTCTCCAACCAGCAGCCGTGGGTAAAATTACAAGCCTCATGCTGGAGGTAAACAAAGATTTATTGGGAGCAGAGTTGTTAATCTAAAAGCAAATCATTTTTATTCCCTTTACAATCAAGACAAACTTGGATATGATCAGTTTTCTTTAATGATAAACATTTGTTGGTTTTATTGTCCTCGTATTGTAAACCGAGTTGTTCGCTCCCGCCAAGGTTCTGCTCCGTTGCCATGACTTGCAGCTTGATATCCTCAAACGTGCCGACATGCCTCTTAATTTGATTTATCTGTCCAACTGAGAGGCCTAATCCATGAAATCTACAACAAGGGCTTTAAAACAAGCCTCCATCTGAGAGGAGAAGGGGATCTGTATCAGTGCCTGACAGTTTAGACCCACTTTATTTAATCCAGTGACAACTTTACATGTGTCCTTCTAACAGAGGCTCGTGTTCTCTGAGTCACAGACACTGTTAGCACTGTGTGAACTGAAGGCTTCCGATCCTCTGAGGACATTATGGAGCCAAATGGGGCAGTGTGTGAGAGGCGCTGCTCCTCTGTTGATTCATAGATTGTACGATTCATAGCTTTCAAAGTTTCACATCGCTTGTTAGTTGGTGTCAAAATGTGAAGTTTTTGTATGGCAGATTTTATGTTAAGATTAATATGACAGTTCATTTTGTCAAAACATAATAATTCTCCATGATATTTACTGGAGTACCAGTGACAAAGCAACAGCCACATGTCAACGAGTCATTTTCAAGCCAGTGACATGAAACTAGAAAATGTATGCCTTCAATTGGACCTACAAATCAAACAGAAAAAGTTCCAAAAAACTAATACTTAGTCATCTTCTTAGTCAGATTATATAAAATATAAAATATTTTCTTTGTGATCCCAGAATCCTCCCGGCATCATGAGCATCCTGGACGATGTGTGCGCCACCATGCACGCAGTGGGTGAAGGGGCCGACCAGACCATGCTGCAGAAGCTCCGGATGCAGATCAACACCCACGAACACTTCAACAGCTGGAACCAGGGCTTCATCATCCACCACTACGCCGGCAAGGTCAGTCTGAGAGAGCTCGCTTTTTAATGTCTGTTGTTTGTTTTGTTCTATTATATTTCCTCTAACCCTCCTTGAATATCTAGAAAAGTCTTGTGTATTATCATTATTGTTATTATTATTATTACATTAATATTTAACACTTGCTTGTATGTAGTGATTGAACATAACTAAGTGTATTTACTCAAGTACAGTGTTTAGTTACTTGTATTTAGTGTGACTACTTGATACTTCTACTACATTTTTGCAACAAATATTGAACTTTTTTCTCCACTACATTTATTTGATAGATTCAGATACTAGTTACTTCTTCTAGGTACGTCTACAACACTGCTTCTATGTGTTGTTTAACGAAACCAAAAAGATGACAACATTCAGTATAAAGTATACTGTAAGTAAGTATAAACTGAAAAGATCATGTAATGATCAAAGTCCTTAGTACAGGAGCTGACAGCAACTTCTGAAAATAGAAAGTTATTAAAATGTAATTTTTTTATGGTCTTGGTTGTGAAGTTGTTGCTCCGCACTTGTCTGATCTGTCATGAATACCAGCTCTGCAGCTGTTACTTTAATTCTGGAGGCGGTGTCGTCATCATCGCGCTTTTAAAGGTTTTCCCATCTCAGCTAACACCCCCTTCTCTCTCTCTTTCCTCGCCTATTTATGGTTTCAGTTCCCCCCCCTTATGTAACATAGTCTAACAATGTCATGCATGGTAACCAGTTTATACATTACAGTTCATCAGACGACTTGTTTTTGCATCCTGGTGGTCACTCCGGCCCATGGTTGTCCCATGTCATTCTCCAGATGTGCGGTGGCCTCAGCCTGGCACACATGCCGTGGGCTTAATGAGCCGTGCCATAAAGACTTGAGGGGGCTCCCATGACCGAGCTCAAAACATTCCTCCAGTCTAAGCCAAGGGTATCGCAGAAATACCACGGTTAAATCTATATACTTTTACACCGCTGCTGGTTTAATAAGGGCAGCTAATCCTCGAAGGTGTAAAACTTAAATCTGCAACCCTTCATTTTCTTTCCCCATAAAGTTTAAAGCCAGAATATCAGTCACAGTCTTTTTACTTTCACACAGGTGTCATCTTTCTTTTTGTCTGAGGTTTTCTAACATTTCAATCTCGTCCCCTTTGATAATCGTGGCTCCTTAGAAACCCCTCTGTCCATCTCTTCCAGGTGTCCTACGATGCTGAAGGTTTCTGTGAGAGGAACCGAGACGTCCTTTTTAACGACCTCATTGAGTTGATGCAGAGCAGTGAAATGTAAGTAACTCCTATTTGCACATTGCACCGACATGTGGTGAGGATTTCTATGGTGCTCACTTAAAGGGCGATCTCTATTGTGATGCATATGGTTATAATTGAATACATCTGAATGAGAGCTTCAGACGTTCCAGTGCATCTGGAAGCTGGCGGGATG
Organism: Sparus aurata; assembly: GCF_900880675.1. Lineage (NCBI taxonomy): Eukaryota > Metazoa > Chordata > Actinopteri > Spariformes > Sparidae > Sparus > Sparus aurata. Next base: position 26,053,217 of record NC_044190.1, read on the forward strand.
CAGCAGAAGTGTGCAGGGCGGGGTGATGTCCTGCCCTCTGCCCTGAATCACGTCTGGCGGGGTCTACCCAGTCTGGCCTTACAAGGGCACGCTGCCTGCAGGGCTGCATTGTGGCGTCTGCTCCCTTTGTGTTTTGGTTTCTTGGGCTTTCTTTGTGTCAAAGTGGCCATCTGTGCAAACAGCCTGCTTTGTCTGTGTCACCCCTGCAGGCCTCAGCCACTGCTCGGCCTCTTTGTGTGCACGTTTTGTGCAGCATGAAACGAGGTTATGTCAAAATCCAATTCAGACACGTGCTGGATAATATATGCGTGGACTTTACATCGCATACAAGTACACGTATCATATGCACACACATAGATAAAAGAGTTTGGCACTGTCGCACATAAAGGAAGCCTGAGAAGGAAGGAAGCAGCCTCATTCCTGAGAGCACTACATCTAAAAAGAGAAGAAAGGCATGAGCAGTATTGTCAGCTGGACAGTATTAGGAGACGTCTTGTACACACAACCTGCTGATCCTTTCTTCTGTGTTCATAGCCTTGGGTCAGATGTTTGAAAACAAACATATACCAATGTGGGAGAAAGCCTGAAAGGGGCTAGAATTAGAAAAAAATACTATCACGAAAAGTACAAAGGAAATAATAATATAATAAACACCAAAGGCGCCGACACACTGTATGCAATACAGAATAAGTCTAGAATAAGTTGACCCAGCCTGGTCTAAAGCTGACACACACTGCCGCCTGGCCACCAGGCCTGACAGTCACCACATTTTATTTGACAGTTCAAAGCAAGAACAGCACAGTTCAAAAGGCGCTGAATACTTGTTGCCTGAATCACAGATGCGCTGATCACGAAAGCGGAAAAAGAAATACAGACTTTACATTAGTTTTTGCTTTTTATGCATCAGATAATCCAGACAACCCTCCTGAATGTCCAGCCTTCAAATAAGATGTTTAAAAGTGTTACATCCACTGCCAAACTATGACGAAAAACTACAAGACGTCATCGTTAATTTCGCTTTACGGCTCTGAGTTAAACGGTGGCGTCATTCGCCATCTCAAGGGAGCGCTTCTACTGCATCTTAAAAGGTGGGCGTAGCGCTTTTCACAGGTAGGAACCAAAAGTCCAGGTTAATGAGATGCTAAATCATTGTCATGAATGGCAACATTGTGGCTCGGTCCACAGCTGTAGATGGCTTTAAATGTACCTCTGTAACAATTAAACCCCCACTTTCTCCTTTCTTGCACTTACGTATCAAGTTTTGACACCATTAAGCGCACAAACTGAGCTACTCTCCTTTAGGATGAAATGAGTTGAGTGTCTTCAGTCTTCAGCTGAGAGAGAGCTGAGGGCATGGAAACTTCACAGATATCTGCTACATTCAGACCTGCAGCAACACATCAGTGATGATGATGATGAAGATGATGTTGTTGTTATAAAACACCTCAGCTATAAATGTGGGAGTAGACACAAATGTTATTCCTTGAAACCCGGTGTAGATTTGTCAAGCCCACCCATGTTGTTACGTATATATTCAGTCCTTTGGGAGAAAGTGGGAGGTTTTATGTCACACTTACTGGATGTTAGTACTGATGAGATGTGAAGAAAAACCCTCCGCTATGGACCTTATCATGAATAATGTCAACTCTCTACCCTTCATAGAAAAGATGATTAACATCCTTCAACTACAGAAAGAAAAGGTTGTAAAATACTTGATGAAATGGGACTAAACACATACATTTATGTTCCCTCTTATATTGCCGGATCTCATTCAAAAGTAATTCACCATTTTTATTTAAATGAATGTGTTCCCACGTAGTAGAATACATTCCTTTATAAAGCCGTAGCCGTGGGGAGAATTTCTGCACAGAAAGGTGTTTGTACAAATGCACACATCTCTTGTTTTCCCACCAGCCCCCAACTCCAAATGTTCCCAAGTGCTTCAGGAATTTAAGCCAGTGACCTCAGTCACAGGTCCTTGGTTCTTTAATCATTAACTGCATTTTTGTTTTGTAGGCTGCCAGGAAGACTAAACATTATTTTCAGGTCTACAGCTCGTTGATTTTGATAGTGCCAGCCTCTCTGTGTCAGTCCTAACTCCCTGTCTTCTCACCTTTCTCTTCTAACAGCTCCTTCATCAGAGCACTGTTTCCAGAAAACCTCAACGCTGAGAAGAAGGGTCGACCCACGACTGCAGGCAGCAAAATAAAGGTGTGTGTTCAGCAAAGTGTCGCTTTTCTTTATCAAGCTGTTGGAAAAAAGGCCGTTGAAAAGATAATGTGTGTTTGCTGGCCTTCAGCAGTCAGTCAGTGTTTCAGTCACAGCACTTTGTGGTTTCAGGAGTATGACATCATCTCGATCGTCATTCTCTTCTTTATCTCTTTCCTCTTTCCTTCCTCCACCCCTTAGAAACAAGCCAACGATTTGGTGAGCACGCTGATGAAATGTACTCCACACTACATCCGCTGCATCAAACCCAACGAGACCAAGAAGCCCAGAGACTGGGAGGAGAGCCGGTAAGTGACTGACTCCTGCCGTCCTCACAGTCTCACATGACTCCAAACACCCAAACATGTAAGACGAATCATTATTGAAGTGATAAACCCCTTCTTACAACAAAGAGGACGAATCAACTGGCACTTGTATATTCTGAGCAGAAACAGACAATTACAAACAATTAATCCCCCATATTGCTCAATCCTAACTTCAATCAACAATCAGCTAACAAATCATTCATCTCATCAAGACTAATCATATGTTACACAGTCTCTTTTTGATTCAAGAACAAAAATTCACTTTTGGCTCTTTGATGAGGTAAACACTGGATGGTTTTTCTGATCGGTTTTGCCTCCACCTTTTGTGTTTTTGCCCTTTTTTGGATGTTTCTTGTCCGTCTGAGGACCCAAGTCATGTGAGGCGTGTTTCAGACGCCCCCCCTCCTCCTTTATCCCTTTGTTTCAGTTTCCCGCACTCTTCGCTACACACAAGCTTTGGGTATTACATGGTCATCTGCAGAGTACTGCAGTATTGTTCAGAGCAAATGACCTTCCTGTTGTTAGTCTGGCACAGGGTGGCTCATTAATTAACACCGGAACTGCTGTTTTCACAGGAAGTCTGAGTGTACTAAGTAGTGCTGAAGGTCTTTGTTTGAGGAAAAAGTTAGCAAAAACGCAGCTGTTTTGCATACAATGACCTGAGATTACACCTTCCGATAGTACAGCCGGAAGTTAATGTGCCGTAGACCTGGTAGGAGATGTTAAAGTTAAAGATGACAGTTGATAAAAAAAAGACATTAGGATATTTTTCAGGATGTGCTGTAGATCTGTTTTGCAGGTGTCTTTACACACTTGATGCTTATTAGTTGTGACATTCTCATCTTGTTATAATGTCACAAAAATGTCACATTGCCCAAAGCAGAACACAAAACATCACAGAGGGAGGTAGGATAAGAAAAACATGGGGAGAAAAAAACAGGGTAAATGGGTAAAAAAAAAATAGAAAGGGTAAATTTTCCATCCATCCTCTATCAAGCGAGTGAAAGAAGCGTGTTGATTTTCTCTTAATGTTCATGCTGGGCTTTCTGTCTTCAGAGTGAAGCACCAGGTGGAGTACCTCGGTCTGAAGGAAAATATCAGGGTGAGGCGTGCTGGCTATGCCTACCGCAGAGTCTTCAGGAAGTTCCTCAACAGGTAACGTGCTTCACACTCGCAGTGAGGTCATATATGTACTATTCACTATGATTTGGTGTCGACTTTTTATTATTTCATTTTCTTTATCTATTGAAGTTTTTATTCACATTATTTGTTTTTAATATAATTTTTTATTGACGTGTTTTAAAAATAACATGCACTCACACCCGCCTAAATTAGTTGAAATCATCAGAGTTATCTTGAAATTCTACTAAAGTGGAATACTAGAGTATAACAACATCAACATTGGTGCAGCTTTGGAACGTGCGTCATATTATAATCAACATTCCTCCGTCCCCTCGTCATGTAAATGTTGTGTTTCTGCTAAACTGGTCCTCAGGTACGCCATCCTCACCAAAGAGTCGTGGCCAACGTGGCGAGGAGATGAGAAACAAGGCGTCCTTCATCTCTTGAAGTCTGTCAACATGGACCAGGATCAGTTCCAACTTGGACGCAGCAAGGTCTTCATTAAAGCCCCCGAGTCGGTACGTGTGTCTCACCTTCACACCGTCACATCCTGTTCTTTTGCTCATCACATCATAAGAAAAGCCACCTGGGAAAATGTAATGCAAAGTAAAACACTTGTGCACATGTTTAACTTGTACAGACGTGGAACTCTAATCACATGTCAGCAGGCAAAAAACTGAACCCACCATTTTTACACTAAGCACCATAAAAGGGCACTAGTGTCCCAAACCGTGCTTGAATCCCTGCTGCAGGGGAGGAGATTGAACCCGACCCTTGTACCACGTCAGCACTGAGTCAACACAAGCACAGGCTGTGGTTGCAGAGTTTGGGGGAGACATCGTAAAGGCTTGTCTTTTTCCACCATAACTCCTTTTTTTTCATGATTCCTATGAAAGCAGCACTTGTGTGTAAAGCCTCTCGCTTATTAACATTTGTACACATCGTCATGCACGGACGAGCGCGCACGTGCACACACATAGAAGTATGCTTGGAAGCTAATACACAGACATCTCAGTTTTAATTCAGGCCTTACAGCTGATCCTGAATGCCTTTACTTATTCAATGCAGCCGTGTACGCCACCATCCCCCACATCGGCAGACTGAGAGTCCGAGTCATTGAGGTGTGCTTATGAAACGCAAATATCACACAGGGCGGACCGCTGAAATGAGCTGCCAGGCTTCTTAAAACAAGCCTCTGTGTCTGATAAGACACTGACACCAGCTAATTAGTTGTATGACTGAAGCGTTTTGTGCCTGTTGGATGTAATAAGTAAAGTTTGTTTGGAGAAGAAGAGTTTGTTCGTCAGAGTGGTGATGGATGAGCTGTGGCTGACTGTCGGCCGGAGGTCTTACAAGAGCTGTGTTCAATGCAGACAGCAGAGAGTCGTCATTTATATGTAAAAGTGAATTATTATCTGTTTATTTTGCCATGTTGCCCATTTTCAACTCTGAGGTAACTTATTTGATGTTTTCTGAATGTATGTATGTATATATATATATATATATATATATATATATATATATATATATATATATATATATATATATATATATATATATATATATATATATATATATATATATATATATATATATATATATATATATATATATACACGTTTGTTACAGTTGAGATAATGATGATAATAATTATAATGATAATAATAATAATCAAAAAAAGAATCAGATGGAATCCTGATGAACTCTGATTATCAATTGATTTCTTTTATTTCTTTCCTGCTGCCTCAAAATGTGAACATGTGAAGCATATCGATGATATTCTGTGTAAAATATAGATTAAAGAAAATAGTGGTTAAGTTAAAATTGAAGCAAACAAAAAGGACATTTTTTAATGTTTATTAACGTACCATATTTGTTTGCAGCTATAACCTCTTCTTTAAAGAAATGTTTTATATGATTACATGTGTCTAACTTTATTTTCGTTACTTAGTTGATTAATTAATGAATAAAACATTTAAATCTGCTACAACAACATGTATTAAATGTTTTATGGTCCTTATACATGCTTAAAAAAAGTGTTGCTTACCTGATTAATCAATTATTAGAGTAGAGAAATGTTTAGAAAATAAATGTTATTATTATTATAATAATCCTTAGATAAAATCCTAATAATATTCAACTTTAAGCAAAAGTCCCCACCGCATCATATAAACCAAAAACCGCACCCGCTGTTTGTCACCTGGGAAGTCAAACAGTCATCTGGTCTCGGTCGATGACTGAGTGAGTTTTTCTCCTCACAGCCTTTGTGATTGAAGTTTGATCTGCTGTGTATCGGTGTTGTTCGTGGTTTGTTCCTGTGGCCAGCCGTGTCGATGCCAGGCCCGTTACAGCAGTGGGCAGGATGTTTAGTCTGGGACGGAGTGGGCAGAGAGTGTGATTGCGTGTCGAGAGGCCCATCAGGAAATGACATAGATTGGTGAGCGGACTGGTGGTCTGTTGGCCCAGAGTCAGCTCGTTGTGCAGGAAGTGGTGGAATGACATAATGATCCAAGAATAACATGTTTTATAAGAGTTGGATTAATTATGCATCATAATATGGTTTAAGTATTTCAGTAAACCTAATACAAAGTTTTATTGAATTATCCTTAATTTATGAGAGGTTCACATTTTTGTAGTCCGTCTTATAACAATACTTAACAAGAATGGCACTTGGTAGAGTGTATACCTCCACCAAGCCCAACACTCTCCTTAAATTCAATCAAGCCTAATCTAATATCAAATATTTAAATCTGCTGGATCCATTTTTTTTATTTTGCTAGATCAAGTTGTACCACCTAAATACAACTATCAAGATCCATGCATGAATCCTTTTAGAAATCAACAAAAATGTTGAAAAAACACCTCACGTCTCACAGTGTTAAAATTCCTGGATCCATCTCTGTATCTGGACCCATCCGCCACCCAAGATTCATGGAAATCTGTGTAGTAGTTTTCATGTAATCCTGTTGACAAACCGACCAACTAACAAATTAACATGAGTGAAAACACAACCTCCTTAGTGTAGGTAATGATTCCTCCTGTTCAAATCAGCTAGTAGAAAATCTGGTCCAAATGTATTCCAGGTTTCTGTGAAGTTGATAAAAGGTTTCAACTGTCTGTTTGTTTTTTTTTAGAACAACATTCCATTTTTGTGTTTCCGTGCTGACTGCAGTGGAGCATAAAGAGAGAATTTCATAGTAACTTTGAAAGAGACTCACTGGATTCGTCCAGTCAAACTGTTGTTGCTGCTGTCAGATAACTACACCGCCTGTACAGCAGTTGGCAGTAAAACTGTCATCGTGACCTTGAGAACAAATAAAAAAAAGTAATCAGTGAGATCAGAAGCACATATTTGTCTTTGTGTATTCAAATGTACGCAGGCATGCTCAGTATGTCTGTGCCCTCATTCCATCCGTTCAGTCTGCTCAGGTGTGTTTGGGTTTGTGCTCTGAGGTATGCCGGTCTCTCACTGTATGTCTCTTTGTGCTCACAGCTCTTTCTGCTGGAAGAGACGAGGGAGCGCAAGTTTGACGGCTACGCCAGGACCATCCAGAAAGCCTGGAGGAAATACGTGGCCCGTAAGAAGTATGTCCAGATGAGGGAAGAGGGTGAGTGAAGTCTTTACAGCTCTGTTTGTCTCTCCAGCTGCCTCTGCGTGTCTCCGTCTCTCACCCTCTTCCTCTTGGGTTCTACAGCTTCTGATCTGCTGTTGAACCGGAAGGAGCGGCGGCGACACAGCCTCAACAGAAACTTTGTAGGTGACTACCTGGGTATGGATGATCGGCCCGAGCTGCGACAGTTCCTGGCCAAGAGGGAGAAGATCGACTTTGCAGACAAAGTCACCAAATATGACCGCCGCTTCAAGGTTGGTCTGCTTCAGTGTGATATGTGTGTCCAAACAACTGACGAAACATGTGTGATTAACAGTCTTCCTCTTTATTTTCTGCCGTGTTTAGGGGATTAAAAGGGACTTGATCCTGACCCCAAAGTCGGTGTACCTGATCGGAAGAGAAAAGGTGAAACAAGGACCAGAGAAAGGGCAGGTGACCGAGGTGCTGAAGAGGCGGATCGATGTGGAGAAGATCTTGGCAGTGTCTCTCAGGTACAGAGTGGTCTCTAACTGGGCTTCAATGTTTTTAGGTGTTATAACATATGTATCAGATATAAACAACACTCGATTCCATGGATGCAGTTGGAATACAGGTTCTTATGTGTTTCATGTCTGAATGGAGGAGCAACACGTATGCCAAAAATAAAGTCCTTTCGCATTTTATCGCTCAGAGTGTTTAAACAACATGTTCACAGCTATTTCTAGTATTTGAGTGATAAGGAAGAGAAAAGGAAACGATACAATGACTGTACAATACATGACTTTGGTAGACGTTTATTACCATCAATCCAATCTTTGCTTTGGTCCGCCACGTTTCAGCGTCGTATTACTTCAACTCGGAAACTCATGTACCATCATATTCTCCAACTTTCCGATATGTTCAACGGAATTTTTTAGTCACGTTCCACATACTGTTCAAGCTGACATTGTTACAACAGTACCTGTCCACATAAACATATCAATTCTACCTGTATACCTCAACTTTGAGCGCTACATCCTGCTGCTCCAGCACCTCCAGCTCCCCATTAAATTGAACTGCTGCTGCATTCGCGTTTAGATTGATTTCAAATCCAGTATTTCTTTAAATATCGATCTTGAAGGCTTCCACAAAAGACTTTGACGACAGATCGAGATCACAGTTTTTAATGTCCTCTTACTTCTGTTCCAAACCTTCACATAATCGCTGCCAACGTCACAGGCGGGCAGCTATAATGCAGTATCGAGTTATAATGGTGCAAATGGGAAATTCTTGTTTCAAATCTGATTAGACTATTATGGCCATTTCCAAATTGAGAAAAAGATTTACATTTTGATTGTGGATTGTAATTGCAATTAAATAAACTGTAACATCATTTTTTTGGCCAGATCTCCCAATCTTAGTTTCAGCTGTTAATTGAGGCGGTTTTCCAGCTCATGGACAGCATCTGTCAAGCCAACACCGATCAGCTGAGGAGCAACACAATCTAAATGTCCTCCTAGATGCATATATATATATATATATCCATATCTATCTATCTATCTATAGATAGATAGATAGATAGATAGATAGATAGATAGATGGATGATGTCTTTATTCAGACACTCCTCACTGGGACTGAGAATCTGTTTGTGCTGTACAAGAAGATACCAGCAGGTAATGAGTTGTTTCCAAAATAAGACGATGGCTACTCAGCTTGCAGCAGATTGTTATGTGGGGGCCCTACCATATAATCTGGAGACAAAGTCATGAATCTATTTCAAAGCCACAGTCTGGATTTCCAATCACACAAGATCCCATGTTCCTGTAAATGTCACACAAGGGACACTGAAAACATGTGGAGTATATTAACCCACGTCTTGTGTATAAGTCTGTCCCTTTGTGTGTGCGTCTCTCAGAAATGTTGCAGAAACATTCCCGTGAAAGAACGCTGACGAGTTTACGACAAAGAGAAGGGAAAAAAAATAAAAGGAACCGAAAGACTTCTGTGGCCTTTGTTGTCGATGGGAACGCTGTATAACTCGTTTTAGACGTCGAAATCCCAGAGCCGTTGGCGCGAGCATGTGGCTTTTGAGTCAGTGGGGTAATACGGACCAGGTGGTGCAATGAGCGAAAGCAGGAGTTGTAAAAAGCTCATCAGAGAAAAACGTCACTTCACTGGGAGGAACAAAGTATCCTTGTGTGGGTTACGGGCACAAGCTGTCTTCCCTCTTCAGCTGTGAGCTGCTTTGTGAGGCCCCGCTCTGTTTTTATGCAAATGTGAAAGATAATTCTGAGTCTCCATCTTAACCGCTGTCCATCAAAGCAGAACAGTGAAGGTGAAAAGAGTCTTCACAAAAAAAAAAAAAAACGATCTTGTGACTGTTTCTCAGATTGTTTCGTGTCACAGCTGATTTGATTTTAAACGTCACACAGGAGCGTCTCAGTAACTGTCAGGTTCATGTTTTTCAGCACAATGCAGGATGATTTCATGATCCTGCATGAGCAGGAGTACGACAGCCTGCTGGAGTGCGTCTTCAAGACGGAGTTCATCAGCTTACTGGCCCGCAGGTTTGAGGAGAAAACCCAGAGGAAGCTACCACTCAAGTTTAGTAACACGTAAGTAAACACACGCAAAACGTAACACAAATCGACCACATTTCGATCACACCTTTAAAATGTGTTCCACACCTAATAATGTTGGAAAAAAACTTTTTTTTTTTATCCCTTAGACTGGAGATGAAGTTGAAGAAGGAAAACTGGGGCTTCTTGAGTGGCGGCGGCTCGCGGCAGGTGATGTTCGTCCAGGGTCAGGGAGACATGCCTATACTGAAGCCTACAAGCAAATCTCTGCAGGTCAGCGTCGGTCCCGGGCTCCCCAAGAACACACGTGAGTATAAGAAGAGCATTATCTCCCCCAAATAACTTTCGATTTTGGTTTTCCAGTCCATAAAAGTCCCTCGATTTCTACTGAACCTCAACAGTGCCTCTGGGCTCTAAACATTTAGTGTTTAGTGTAAACACCATCGTCTTTAGGCCTCCGCAGCCTACTCAGCGGTTGGATTGAACTGGTTTAAACTGTGATTTGTTGTTGTACCAGATCAAGCTTTTGTAACAGGTGATTCCAAAAGTACCCAACAGTCTGTTGATGAGGTGTAGACTGAAGTCACATGATGAAGTGGGGTCATGACTCACTAACATTTAAGGAGCATTAAAATGTTAATCTAAACTCAGTGAAACCAAACTTTTTCAATGTCAGGTATACCCACCACGGTATACAACGTTGTATTTTCTTCTCCAATTTAAATGTTATGTTCTAAACGTCTCAAAATCTCGTCGTCAGGCCCGTCCAGGAAGAGCTTCACTCAGAGTCGCCCCAGTGTTTCCAGAACTCACCAGAACATCCCGTCTCGGGCGGCACCGGGACCTCCGGGTACAGCGCTCACACCGACCATCCCTCTGGATGTTATCAGGCTTCTGTCAAATTCCCGCTGTGGACTGTCAAAAAGCACAGCGAGACCCATCTTCACCTTCTTTTTATCTCTTTGCAGTTGCTCACCAGAATGGTGGCATCAAAAACACCAACCACGTAGCCAATCAGAGGAACGCGCAGCATCACAGCCAGAGGCACCCCCCCAGCGGCAACGCGACGCGGCCCTTCCTGCCCAGCAACGTCAACCAGCTAAAGGAGCGAGGCGGCAGCCGGCCGCAGCCAAACCTGGACTGTCTTAAAGTGCCAGAACAAGGCGCCGCAGGGTGAGAAACTGACACAAACACAGAAAACGCACAAAGCACACAGTGCATACAGGAGTAGATCAAACAGACAAGGAAAACAGACGCTGTGGTCGTGATTGTTGGAGGGTTCTCCCGTTGACATACAAGTAGTTTTGCAGTCCTGTTATTATATGGAGGTGATTTGGCCTCTTTGGATGTTTTTGATGTCTTGTGTAGCTTTAAAAACTCAGCTGTATCTATCAAGTTCTATATTTCACCGATCAGAGTCCAATGTGAGTGCCTTTGTTGATGTCTCAGTGAGCAGTGATGAGCACGTCTCCCTGCACTGGAACTGAGAGACCAGACCCCTTTTCTGTTTCCATTACTGTTAATCTAGATGACTCACATGTTAATGTATCAGTGCAAGACTGCTTTGATATGTGACGAATGCTACTAATTAGCGTTCAAGCTAAGATGACTCAACTTTGTGCCTGTTTGTCTAAATAGGATTAGGTTGGGTCACATTAAAGCCCTTTCTCGTTAAGTACTTACATTCTTATGTTTACTCCTTATAAAACATAATTAACAGATGCAAAATCATTTGTATTTGATATGTTTCATGTTTCTACTTTGTGTATTATTTAACTATATAGTGAAAACTTATATGACACGACCTCGGTACCACAGACACACACTAATACACACAGTCGTGTTTCTGTAATTTACCATAATTTGGATGATCTATTCTTTTGTAGCAATGGAGACAGACGGCCAACTTCAAATGGAGGAATGTGAGTTGGAGTGTTTGCAGTGTTGTGGGTGGTGGTTCAGGTCCAGCAGGACATGTTGATGCTTCTTCTCTTGTACATTTTTGTACAAAAGTTCAAACTGGCTGAAGTAGCCCGACTGTAGTCTGCAACTAATATTTCATTTCCTGCTGCTGCTCAGTTTCTTTGGTATCAAATGGGAAATTCTTTGACAGTTCACCTCAGTGTGATAGATCTTTCATTTCTCTCATGAAAGATCCTCTAAAGAGTTTTGATAGAAGAATCCAGAAAGAATCCCTGCTGTGCACCTCCTCTGGTAGCTCATTTAAATCTGGGATTTGTTTTATTCAGGAGATGAACATAAACTACGTTTACATGCACACTGATATTCCACTTTTATTCCAACCATGACAATATTCACAACTAATGACGTGGGTCATTCATCGTGGTGGGATGTAAACAGGGTGGATGTTCCAAATTAAGCCTTAGTCCAAATGTAACGTTTTCTGATAAAGACATGTGGGATGTATTGATGTGATTCAGGTCTGCAGTACGCGACACATGGCTTCTTGCCTGTTTTACGGTCAGCTCTGGGCAGTTTATAGCCAACAGTTTGCACGGACGGAGTAGGGATGCATGCACAAAAGAAAAGCCCACATTTCTGGTCAGGAGGAGAGACGCACCTAAAGACTGTGCGAATATCTCAATGCAATAAAAGAAAGAGGTGGCTGATTTCCTTAATGGAAGTCTGCAGGGCCGCATGTAAACTGGAATACAAGTGGAAATACATTTTCATTGGTAATGTAAACAGCTTGGGAGAAATTGCGGCTGTCACAATATTAGATTTTATTGTCATGGCCAAGCAAATATAGATATAGATATAGATATAGATATAGATATACATATATATATATATATACATATATATATATATATAGAGATATATATATATATAGAGAGAGAGAGAGAGAGAGAGAGAGAGAGAGAGAGAGAGAGAGCAATCATGGGCGCGCAGGTGGTCGAGTGGTTAGAGCGCATGCCATAAACGCAGCCGAACCCGGTTCGATTCCGGCCGGAGGTCCTTTGCTGCAGGTCACATCCCCCTCTCTCTCTTTCGTATTTCATATCTGTCTACTGCTTAATAAAGGTGTCTATGCCAAAAAAATTAAAATAAAATTAAAAAAAAAAAAAAAAAAGATATATAGCAATCATGTTTATCTTCAACTTAGTTTGCTGTGTGTTTTGCCTAATTTTCTGGCCGTTACCCTCAAAATCAAGTGTGGGGAGGTGGAGAGAGTCTGTAACTTTTAAAAAAGAAATAAAGAACAATTAAACTCAATTACAAGAGAAAAGGCGACCAAATTAACTCATAAACAAAAGATGCACAAGGCTTAACATCTTACCTAGATTATTCACACACTATCAATAGTATGGCGAAATTGGGACACCACGAGAAGGAATATTGTCTTTTTCTGAATAAGGGCAAAAACCAGAATATTTTGTACGTGCAAATGTAGAGGATAAAAGTTGCTTTCGTGTATCCAGTCAATGCATATTTTACAAATGTACAGTTTGCTTATCACTGGGACTGGGGTGATGCCGCTTGACCTATTCTACATTGATCCTCGAGTAGTCGAGCAGTTACATTTTATACTTTCAGTATTAATACGCTATCTTAAAAGAGAATATACTGTCGGTGAACTTTAATGGGGTTTTCCGGATAAATGAACACAGCCTGGATACAGAAGAATAAAGTGAGATCTTAAAGGTACCACTGACTCTGGATCAACACTCTCTGCTCTAAAAGGCTTCATCAAGTAGAAACATCTTTTAGTCTTGGTTAAAGTTGAAGTGTGTATTCGATCACCATCTTGTGGCTGATTTTGGAACAACTGCAGTGAAGCAGGAAGCTACAACACTACATAACCAAATATTTATAGCTCCATTGACCTGTGTCTGACACATATAATGATCCAGGAGGGGGGAAGAAAAATCTAAATGATCAGTTTGGAGGAAAAACAGTTGTTTTTTTTTCCTTTTTATTGGACAAGATGGTGATTATGCATGCGCACATTTTTGGGATGTTCTTTGTAAACACCTCACCTTCTTCCGTCTTAACTTCACAGCCACTGCAGCACAGTGAACTGAATCTTTCATGTCCTGTAGTGCCCTCCTGCAGATGTTGACAGTCGTGTGGTTTCCCTCTTTTTTTCCTTTCAATGTCTCAGAGCCCACAGACCATCCGCCAGCAGGCCTCCGCCGGGAGGAGGACGACCCAAACCTGCGCCTAAACCCAAACCCCAGGTGCCACAGTGCAAAGCTTTGTACGCCTACGATGCTCAGGACACAGACGAGCTCAGCTTCAACGCTGACGACCTCATCGACATTATCAAAGAGGGTAAGCGTACGACAAAACGGCTGCTGTAATCTTAATATTGTGAAGATGTCGGTTGGATTGAAACTGGACACTAATCTGTTCATGTCTGTCGGATAGATGCCTCTGGGTGGTGGACAGGACGACTTCGTGGAAAGCAGGGACTTTTCCCCAACAACTACGTCACCAAGATCTAGGAGCTGCCGCTTTATAACATGAGAAGGAGGAGGAGGAGGAGGAGAGCCTGCTGCGTCCCTGCTGACCCACTCAGACGACGGGATGAAACTGACAGTCCGAGAGAGAAACACTGTGAGGAGGGAAACTCACACTTCCTCCACTGCTGCCTTCGTAGTTAAATGAATGTAACTCTCGGCTCCACCACCAGACCAAACGACCGTCAGGCGTAAAATTGAGGCTCTGCTTTAAAGACTGTTTGACCCTGGGGTCTGTTTTTTCCTCCAGAGTACGGAACAAAACTATTTATTGTATTTATAGCTTTCTGTGTTCTCCTTACTGTCATTTATATCTTGCTGAGGATTTGAGCTCAAACATTTTGAAGCGTTGGAATGAAGGATGCTTAATCTGTGGGACCAGGCTGTGATTTGTACTCTCCACACGTCTTTTTTTTTCTTTTTTCTTTTTTTTTTTAATAGATGAAGGTTTGATTTCTGAATCAGAGGCGGTCGTCGCAGTGACTGCTGCTTTTTTTTACCAGGAATATTTATTTTGGTGCAAAACTCTTCTCACAGGGAATGGAGTTTCAGTAAATCATCGCACTGTGATTTTTAAAAAAATGATTTTAAACTACCAAAGTCAGAGGGCAAAGTGGCGAATCGCCTGGAAAACCACCTTTATCTTTGTTCTGTTGTCTTTCTGTTTCTCTATCACACCAGTATATTTTTTCACACAGAGTAGAAGCCATGTATACTGTAACCTGAGCATGCTGTCTGTGGTGTATTAGCACTTTATCGGTACAGGTACTACCTTGGACACAGACGTCATAACTCATTCATGCCACAGCCAGTAATTCTACGAAGGACAGGTTGCCAAGCTAAGCAATAAGCCGAGTTACTGAGGAGAATAATTTGTTTACATGAAGTGATAAAAACAGGCTTTTTTTCCGATCTGATTCTGTATATGTGTTCATATTGAGGAGTAGGCCTGTCATTGGTTAGGATTTAAATGAACTGTTTTGTATATTTCTCTTAAGGATCTTCTATTATTCTCTCTGCTTTTGATACTCACAGGGCTGCTTTATCTCCCCTTCACACTAATCTCACGACGGTTCTCACAGACTCGGGTGAATGGATTTTTGTTTTGTCAAAAAAGTTGTTTTAGGTGAAAGAAATGTGTTGACATTTTCTCCGTGGCACTACAAAGGATTCCTTTTGCTTCTGTGTGTGTGTGTTTTTTTTTTGCGCACATCTTTTGCACTGCTGTTGCATTACTTACACATTCCTAATCCTCATTCGTTTTTGTTTTGTTGTTTTTTTAATCCAATAACCACATTATGCTCTAGTCAGTGAAAACTGCCGGGACTTCTGTCATAGATCTTCTCTGCATTTGGTCTTGGATGGTTGAAAACATCCTTGTGCAATACAAAACAGTAGATTTTAATAAAGCATGTTATATTGTGTATTTAACTGCTTTGTTTTGTTTTATTATCAGAGAACCCATTAAATCAACAACGATCCGTCTGTGTTCATGTTTATTGCCATATTCACCTGATGACAAGACACATTTTGTGCAAACCCCACTAAATAATCTGTCATTTTTCTACTTAGTTAACAAATGAATCTAACTGTTCAAATATACAGTATTAGTTGAATGTAACTGTTTATTTAGAAGCAGTGCCAGACTATACTTTGTCCCAAATAAAGCTCTGTTTAGAAGATAGTAGAAATTTCTGAACGGATGGTATATAAAAAAGACTGTTGTTTTTATAATTGTATTACCCAAAATGCATTTCAGGTCCCCCAGAATATGAGGAGGAAATAACCTAAGAGTCTTCAGTTGTTGCCGTTGAATTGCACAGGTCTGTTTCGTGGACTGGGGAGAGAAAACATTTGTATCGAGCTTTATGTGACACTTTCCACTGAGTTGAAGGACCTCTTCTGTGGAGGACATTTCAACGCACCTCAGCCTACAAGTACCAAGTGTGCTCCTCTTAGCTTGACGAGAAGTGATGTTAAAGCGGTCTGTTTTTAGAAGGTTGCTTTGGATTGACCATTTTGAGTATCTGCAGAAACTTTTTAGGGAGTATTTCATCCCCGAGCTGCTTTCTCACATTCTTATAAAAGTGCCTTAAACGCCACTAAATGACTCCTAAAGTACACTGACAGGATGCAGTTGCAGTGTTCACCTGCTGCAGTGCACCAACGATGCCACCACTGCTGCTCCATTTGTGGTGTATGTAAAGACTAAAACTGTGTGGTGAACTACAAAAGCATAGGGCAATGGAAACATAGACGTAAACAGTATTTTTGCTCACGTTCATATCCAACATCTCCAAATTTTTCAGGCTTTCAACCAAACATACAGAAGAATTTTTTGCAGCACATTGCAGTTTGTTTGTATTGTGAATCAATGAGATACAGAAACTTCACTTTACTGCTCCGTATGTGAACAGACTTGGTTTGATGCAGCTCTTTCTGTCTCACTTCTTTAATTGCTCCAGTGAGAGGTCCTCTGTGCTTCATGTCCACCTTGTGGCTGCAGGAGGTACTGCACTCTATCATGAATTCATCCTGTGTTGATGCTTCTTTGCAGGTTTCATTTGAATTCCTCGGTCAGAGCAGCTCTTCAAAACCATTTACATAAATTCAAATTGATTATTCAAAACCTATGTATTTTAAATATATGTTGTCTTTGACATCGGTATGTATACAAACGGAATGTCATTCACTTTTGTTTTAGCTACATATTGTATGTTCTCAGCCATGTTGTTCTAAAACGCAGAAGGTGAATCCTTCTGTCCACTACGACCACCGTCAGCCAAAAGTCTTTTGTTGTTTGTTTTGGAAATAAAGGATTGAATTGGTTTATTAATGACTAATTTATACAGGATCCTTTCTTAAGCCTGGCTCATAATCCACTTATCCATAAATCTACTGACATACTTAATTGTGTGTGCGTGTGTGAAGATGAGATTTGTCAAGAAACTTATTTTAGTAAATGTTTAAAAAAAGAAGTACTTACTAGAATAACCAACTATGTATCTTTATATCTGCATGTGTGTTCCAATGTATATATTAGATATTGCTACCGAATAACATTATTGAGTAAAATTAAGTTACGTACAAGTCAGTGGACGTTACTTCAATAGAGAATATATCACAAAACTCATGACTCATTTTCCACTGGGGGTGACTCATAAATCCCTAAATGCACATAAACCCCTAAATGCACTGAATACGAGCAGCACCACCAACATGTGTTGAGAGCGACACGTCTTTAAAATCTCTTCAGTATTTGAAGTGATTCCTAGTCAGCATTTTCACAGACCGTCAATGTTCTTCAAAACACTGGCAAACATTTACAATAGCTACAATTAATAAATGTACAGTGAGTTAAACTTTAGTTAATAGTTATTTGACTTCATAAACAATTTATTAAGCGATTTCAAAAGGTTTATAAACATCAGTCGCCATTTTTTTCAATGACCATTCGAATGTTTATAGATTAACTCAACAGCGTTTATTTAACCATTTACAAAATATTATAAACATCAGTTGTAAGTGTACAATAAACAATTGCTTAATAAATAGTTTGTAGGGGACATTTGTTTGTCAATAGTGAAATAACTATGAACTAAAAGTTAAACTATGATCTTCCTTTTGCATTAATGGTTATCATAGTGTTACCAAACCATTACACAGAACAACACAACATTCACCCAAACATCTGGTTATCAAAAGAGGACGCCAAGCAACAGACTCAGTTAAGAGTTATCCAAGTTTATTAATATTATTTTTTAAAACTAATATAAATCCCACAGAATATGATCCTGGTGCCTTTAAGTCAATGAATGCATGGATACCTGCTTTAAGTACTGCATTTCAACACTCCATTCAAAATATCTTTTTTTATTTTTCTATTCCTTTTTCAATAGTCATCAGAGTGGAAATACATGGCCTCAGTGCACTGTCATATTCACTACTACTCTCCTACCCTTTTCTCTCGTGTGCAAGTCTATGCGAGTGAGTTAGTCAACAGTATTAGTGTTTTTCTTTCCGCAGCAGCCAAAATGGACGCCGCTGCTCAACTACAGAGAGACAAAGGGGAGGGTGGATAAAATGGTTTTGAAGTGTGAGAACAAACAGTAAATATTTATCCCAAATTGAGCTGTGTATTTCCCTCTGAACACACGCACATTCACACACACACACACACACACACACACACACATACGCACTCACTCACTCACACAGGAAATTAAAAGTCAACGCCACTGCCGGTATCAAATTGACAGAATGATCCCAGGTCGCAGGCTCATGTGAAATGTCTTACACACACGTGTAGACCTGAGATCATCTTACAGAAAAACCCAGTTAACCATCACGGCCCATCTGCAGGGAAACAAAATGGAGACGAGCTTCACAGCAGATCCCGACAATCGTTCAGGTTTAGAAGAGAACAGTCAAAGAGAGGGAGGTGACATTCTTTTTCTCTAAAATACATCGGAAGATGGTGATAACGGTGTTGTTTTAGTTCGAATGAAGGTGCTGGAGGGAGGTGTCATCGTAGCAAAGCATGTGCATATTCTGGGAGTGAGGTGAACATCGGAGTTTATTTCCACTCTAGAAATACTGGGTGTGCACTAATACAGCAGCTGATCTGTTAACATATTTCCCTAGTTAGGAATGTCTTGATTTTACTTAAAAAACATCTTTCACTAACAATCCACATCTTCTAAACATAAACTAATCAATACAATGATTGGTAAAATGAATCCTGCAATGTTGTTTTTTTTTTTTTTTCTGTTTTTTTTTAAAAACGGAGGCTGACATTCTATTCTAGTAAAGCGAGGCATTAGGTTTACAGAAATGCGTCTTTACTAGAGCAGCTATCCTCACCTGCAAGTTGTTAGGCCCTGTTAAAGCCCACGTTATATGTGCAAAGAAATGCATTGCAAGGAAACATGCAGAGAAACGAAACAAAAATGACACTTGAGGAAACAATCAAAAGCTACATAAAAGCTTTATAAATACAATAAAATCTTAAACCCTTAATGGAGAAGTCTAACTGTTGTAGTAATATGTGGTAGCTGGCACTCTAGGCTCGATGCTTTTTTGTCAGATGTTTCTCTTTTTTAATTTTCTCATGGTAGAGCTGCGCAGGTAATTCATGCCATCTTTGGTTGACTGCAGTACTGAAGAGAAAATTAATATGATCTCAAAATAAATTTTTCAACAAAACTGGAGGGGGCGGGGGGTGTTAGAAAAAACAGCATCAACTCTCGGCAGACAACTGCGCCTCAATGTCCACTCTGCAGATGGGGCACTTCTTATTGGTGAGGAGCCACTGATCCACACACAGCTGATGGAAGAGGTGCATACACGGTAGGCGTCTGAAGAGGGGAAACACAGGCAGAGGAGAATATGTTATCAAATCAGCAGGAAACGGTGAAGTCCAGCTTAGAGCTCAAGTCTACCTGCAGCTGTCTTTCTGTTGTTTTTTGTGGCCATGATGGACTGCCTGATTATCCCCGTTATCTGTTTAAAGAACAAGTCTGGTGATATTCTATATTTTTCCCATGAAAAGACTAGAAACCTGTAAAGTAAGTTACTGTTAACAAGATTAATTCTATTCATTATTAAGTTGGTTTTCTATTTTGTATTTAACTTCCTATTATTTACCCGTGTGTTCCTTTTCTTTATTGGTCCTTATTTGCTTCTGTATTATTCATTTTTACTCCACGTTGATAACTGTATCTTACGGAAGGCACTCGTAAGATAAAGGAATATTACACCCTATAAAAATGATTACATTGTTTGTGTGGAGCTTGGTGTAACTCAATAAAAAAAGGGAATTAAAAAGATGTTGACAGAGCCTAATGAAGCTTATTCCTCTGTACCCTAGATCTAAACTACAACTATTAAAGTGATGTACTCCTTGATTATAATGAAGATTTTGTGTGTTAAAGTTTATTTTCATCAGTTCCACGTACACTGTGTCCTGCTGCTGTAAATTCTCACTAGTTGCACCAAATCCTCTGCTGACACTATTCAGCATCAGCAATACAACATTTGTTACAAATTACTACACTCAGCTGATAAAGATAATAACCAGGCCTTCAAAAACATTTTTACGTTTGCCAAGGAGGTTATTATATTTCATATTTCCACTAAACTTGGAAGAAGGATGGACTCGGGACAGAATAGACCTTATTAACTTTTGTGCAGCGCTCAATAAAAGGACAGATCCTGGAGTTTTTCCTAACTTTCCTAATTTCATTTTTTTCTAATGATGTGAGATGGGGCATTTTTGGCTGTTTTCATTAATTTATCAGGGATAATGAATGGATATTAATGAAAAAAATCAGCAATTTGTGGTATGTATGAATGAGTACAAATTTAATTTGGAACCAAATAAATAAATTGATTGAAACTAGGGGGGGCTTCTCATGGGAATTGCACTACATTAAATACAGAATATCACCTTATAAAATATCCTACAAGAGCCTTTAAAACCTGAGCATGCAAAATTTAGCAATTAGGGAAACATCAACACTTAAAGCTAGAGGTGTGACCAACACCTGATTCTATCAGAAATGTCTAAAGGCCATTTGTTGCTGGCAGAATAATGAAGGATTTACTGACAAATCCATGAAACAAATACACGTGTTTTGACCATTACTGTTAAATTTTTAAAAAAAAAGTAAGATGGTGTGCTATAGTTTGAAAATATATACACAAAATCCTTGAAATAATCTCTCCGGGGACTGTAAATAATTTTGCAAAAATTTAAAAAGTGGTAAAAATGAAATGAGACTTTGATCACTTCCTCAAACCAACAGAGGGCAGAAAACCCTCTTTAAAAAAACCTGACTCTGTGCCAAAAAGGCAGTTCCATGAGGCCGGTAATTTTAAGGCACTCTGGGGTTTGTTGTTCATTACTACACCTTTGGGGTTATTTTTTTTAAGAAAAAATTAAAATCTCAGGAGACCCGTCATCTCTGTGTTCACACACAGTCACGCCCCTGAAAGCATAATTGAACACACTCAAAACTGTGAGCAGCAAACACCCAGGAGGGGGGCCTCTTACCTGACGTCCTCCCCCTCCTCCAGTATTGACAGGCAGATGGTGCATTTTTCTTCTGTGTCTTCATCTGCCCCCTCGTCTTCGTCTTGCTTACCATGCAGCTTTCTCTGTTTGTGGGAAACATTCGGAAAGATGACTTTTGATACGCAGCATCGGGTATTGTTTTGCTGCCTCAGCAGACTCATTATATATGTTAACAATCCTATTCAAATTGTCTCAGTTAAACACGTTAAACTGTTCAGCTAAAACACTGTTAACTCTACAAATACATATTACATTTGTATGACAATATAATATTAACTATGCTTTGAACAAACACAAAAACAAATCTTTAGGGGACAGAGAGAATGGTCATTTTGTCCTGAAAACAGAAAAAACAAAACTTTCTATCTCTAGTCTCTATGCTAAACAAGTCACAGTTATCCAAATCAAAGTTATTCTAGAGCCGAATTCCCTGGCCCCCCAAGACTACCACTAACATCTACTGTACAAGTGAGCAGAGACATGTTTCCAAATTGATTTGTTCATTATTTCTCACCGATTCTGGGGTTGCGTGCATATTTTTCCCAATAGATGCCCAAGCTTCAGGGGTTAACTGTTGGTCAATGTCTCTCTCCAACACCTTCTGTATTGGGTGGCAGGGTGTTAGATTGCTTATTTAGATACATTTGGAAACCTCTAAGGAAACTTTTGTCGTCACAGCTGCAATCTCACACACTACAGTACTTTTGCTAAACATCAGATGTCTAAAATGAGCACAAAAGACCACTGCGCACTCTGTCCCAGAATCAACTGTAACAGACATGCTCAACTATATACAGCATCTACAAATTACAATTAACATTATATACATGGCTACACACAAGCACACGCGTACGTGCACACACACACACACACAGTCTCTCACACACACACACACACCAACAGTCTCACACACACACACACTCACACACACACACACACACACACACACACACACACACACACACACACACTCCGTCACGTGTCCTCACCTTTTTGTACTTGTGTGGGTAAGTGCACCTCTCTATGGTTCCCTGAGAGGCTCCTCGGTTCACAGTCCCCAATCTTTCCTCTAAATGCAGCAGGTCCTGAATGGAGGTAGTATAAACAAACCATTAAGATAAAGACAGACACCAACAACCCACCCAGACAGACTGTTTCTTGGAGGTATTGCTGTTGACAACCCCATAAAACTGGAGTTTACATGTGTGATTTTATGTCATTAACACTACAGATGTACAGTACAATTTTTATCTTCTTCCCGATACCTGAACTTTGTGTTTCAGCTGTGCATGTGAAAATATATTATACTATAACTGTTAATATTTTTCCACAGCTGTGTACAACTAGCCCCGTTTGGATGTTATGTTATAGATTAGTGTGCTAACTGGGATTTCTAACTTCGTGACAGTATGAAAAATATTGATAAGTGGTGCTGTTTACTGGTTTTGAACAATGAACCCAAAAAAGAGGGAAGGGTCACGACATCATCAATCTTTCTTTGGTGCCAGTTGTATTGAAGTCTAGGAAGAAACACTATAACATATCTATCATCTATATTTTTGAGAAGATTACAAAATATGGAGGTATATATCATACATCACAATATGGTCTAAAATATATAATAATACAAGTAATAATAATGATAATATTGTTTTAATTATCTTAATATCATTTTAAGGTTTCACTGCCTTCATGTACAGCTTACTAAGTGCTGCTGGTGTCGGATAGATGCATGAACTTGTGTGTATCAGAGGCATTTCTGCTACTGGTAACAACTTTGGAACAACCCTGGTTAATGTGTTGTTATTTAGTTTGGTACATAGGGGTACATAAGTTAATAACATAATTATGTAACTTAACTGTATACTTAAGTATGTAATCAATTATAAGCTAAGGATGAGGTTGGACTGGATGAGTGGGTCACACAAAGGAGTTTCACACAGGAGAACGGGTTTGTTTCCTATGTGGAACTTTTTAACCCAAACCATGATTTCTATTTTTCCACCATTCTTAAATATCCCGTGACTGTAAGAGGACACAGAAATCTATCATCTGTCGAGCGAATCCCCATTGCGATGTTTTGCCTATAATTTGGTAGAGGTACGCGTTTTGGCAACAACAGTAGCTTTTCCTTCATAAATCCCCACCAATTTAGTGGTTGAAGCCTGTGACTCAGTGAGTTTCGACTTGTTTATGAAATAGTCCATGCGCCCCAGAGCTCGGGAATCACACCGCAAACATTATGATTAATTGCCAATCTGCACTGCCAACTGAGTTACAGCAACCTCGAACTTAACAAGATGTTAAACTGAGCAAACTCCATCCAGCGAGGAAGAAAGTGAGATGTGGTTGAATGCTCTGGAATAAGCCGGCAAAAAATACAAATAAACTCATTATTATAGTATCACAACAGTGATCAGTCAAGTGGTGATGAGTCAAGCAATTATAATAAATGAAACAGTAATACAGTTTATTCAGAGATTTCGATTTTTTTTTTTAAACACACACACACACACACACACACACAGACACACACAGACACAGACAAAGAAAACGTCCTCACCTCATAGGTTCTTCCAAAGCCAGTCATTCTAGATGAGATGTACCGAATGTGAGGGTAGGTCACTTCAGATATGCCAGTGTGCTGTGAGAGAAAGAAAACACGGGAGAATACTTTTACAAAAACTTTGATAAGACATTTTCTCAAAATATCTCAAAACATTACCCAACAAACTGAATGAACAAGAAGGAAAAATTAAGAAAAATAATTTGTTGTAGGCGGTTTTTCACAAAATTTATGAAGTTTTTCCTAACTTCACAACTCACAAAATTAAGCAATTTTTTACTTTCTCAACAGGCGACAAAGAAATAGCCTATATTGGTTGCCATTTACTGTACAAGTAAAATTTGACATGTTTACCGTTAAAACATTTGTTCAAACAGCTGCAAAATTTTAGGAGGTAAGACAGACTTTAGACGATGAAGCAGACAGGCATGTCCAACAAGGAACCTTTTTACAAGGAAATACACAACTTAATGTTTTACCTTTAATGCCGAATTTACAAGAATTTGGAATTTCTCTTGGCAAAGTTTTGCATAGTTTGTTAGGTTTCTCCTCACTCCAACACTTACAAACACGCAATTTGTAAGTGAGTCTGGGGATTAGTTCAGTGACTAGTTGAAATGGACAGTGTGCTCACAAACATCTGCTGCTGACATTAACATGTTAAGAGTTATGTTGGGGATCAGGCAGCTAAACTACTAGCTAAAACTCACTATGAAGCTCTGTAAAACCAAGGGTCTGTCTGTAGGTTCATTATTACAAATGATCTGATCCGATACAAAAAATACAGATCATAGCTGCTTTAAGTTTAATTATACTCTGTGTAACTGACATTTTGTCATATACTTGCTGAATTTTTGTTTAAGCCATTACTGCTGGTGACATCTCTAAAATTAAAATTTAACTTGAGTTTTCCAAAGATAATTAAATGGGCCTCTGAATGTGTTCACATGGCAAATATTTCATGATGAAGGTCATAGACGGATACAAATTAAAACTAATGAACTCTGCTGAGACGGTTCATCAAAATTCACTTGCATATTCTTTGGTTCTACGTCTCATCCCCTTAATTCTGAGCGTGCATGCTGTGATGAACAGTCGATGTGCTCAACACATTTGGAAAACAGCAGCCTGAATTTATGTGCACTTGCATCGATGCTACAGAGGAGAACTGATTGTAGAAGACAACTAATGTTTGGAGGTTTGAGGGTGACCGAGTGAAAAAAAAGCAATAGCATCAGGAAACTGTCGACTATATGTGTGCTGGATCCGTCTCAAGGCTTGTGGATTTGTTGAGTGTGCACTTGAAATGCCTGATGAGCTGCTATTAATTGCTAATGTATTATTCATGTGGTTCACCAAACCATCCTTGAAATAACTGATGTTATAAATAAGGGGCCAACACCATTAATCTAAGCCAGACTTAGTATAAAAGTGATTCTTTTTCATTTATGCTAATGTATGCATGTGTGCTGAGGGTTTTCTTTTACCATGAAGGGGATAGGGAAGTGGTGCAGTCTGGGGGGAGGGTGGTAGTGGGGCAGGTGGGAGTGCAGGTGCCCTGGAGGGTACGGTGCCACAGTCACTCCAGCTTCAATGCCGAGCTCCCTGTTGGCGAACACGTAACGAGCAATCAGTCATCATTACATCAAAACTTTTTTCTGGTGGAGCTAAACATAAAACCAAGGAAGGGTTGCGTCGAGTTAAAATGTGAAATATTTGATTAGCTGACATCAAACTGGGGTTAAATTAGGGCTAAAAGCAACCATCTGCCCAGCCTCATTGCCTCTGACACTGACCATGCTGTTCTCTGCTCAGGCTGGCGAGGGTGGGAAGACATAGTTTGTGGCACATGGATGTGGTGTCCATGGCCGTAGTTGGGGTGCATTCTGTGTGGGTGGGGAGGAGGACGCTCATGTGCTCGTCTGCAGGGAAAGAAAAACACAAGTTCATATCTGGAGTTTTGTCTTTCACTTCAAGATGATGGGCGAAACAAAAAATGCGATGGCGGTACTCACGTGGGGTGCTGCATCATCCTGCGCCTCTGGACCTCCATCCTCTGCAGCATCTCGTGTTGATGCAGCCTCTGCACCGAGGCCCCGAGTGCCGGTATATGGTGTGGCAGGGTCTGGTGGTCCGTAGGCAGGTGCTGGGCCAGCGGGGCACTTGAACTAGAGAGGTGGTGAGTAGACAGAGGAGGGGGAGGGGCAGGGGGCACAGCGTGGCCTGAAGGGTGGGATGGCAGTGGCGGATGAAAGGTGACAGTGTGGGGAATGACATAATCGCCTTGAGGAGGGGGCTGAGGCGTAAGCTGGGGGTTCCCGTGGGAATGAGGACAGGCGGAGGAGGGCTGATGGTGCAGTGAGCGTGCTAGAGGGCCATCTGGGAAAGAGAAAAGGGAAAAAAATTGAGGAAAACATCTCTCAAAACTGAAGGGTAATGCTGCAAACACTCTCCTCCTTATTGTTGACAAATCCCATCAGACAATGTGTGAGTGGGTCCGTCGATACTTTCACGACTTTTATAGCCTGTCTGTGGCACTCAGCCCCAAATGCATTTGTTCTGTCTCAAGGCATCTCAAATAGATTCAATTCAAAAAACACTCAAACAAACCTTCAAAGCCCATGGTCACTGCAATCAAGACACATGTCAGCCAGTACAACAATGTGGCTCACTGATGTGTTCTTAATCATTTTTGGATCCCTAGATTCATCTGTTTGTCTATTGTTAAGCGTTTTGTTTATGTCGCGTTTTTTTCTCTACAACCCTGACTCCAGAAATTTTGGGACGCTGCGTAAACCTGTGGAATCTTCCACACAGTCTTTTGTTGCTCCTGTCCCAACATGTTTATGCGTGTATGTGTTATTGTCAAAAGGTTTTAACAAATTATCATGAATTGTTTTATTTATGTTTTACACAGCATCTGCCCTTTTAGATCAGATTTGTAAATTGGAGCTCTATGGAGCAGAGGATTAAGCTCCGCCAGGCTTTAGGTACACAGGAAATATTTCAAAACAGAATCTTTTTTTTTGTTAGTATCTGTGATTTGTTAAGATAAATATAAAGTTTGTCATCAGATTTATCCTTTGAAGGGTAACTCCATCAATTTTACAAAACGTGACGCCTACATTACCCACAATGCAATTGACTCATTGAGTAACATCACTTGAGGATATTTATCAGTTTACATGCAGCTTCCTACAGACACACAAAAGGCTTTATACTACTTTCTTCACATATGCAGTAGTACTCCCCAAGACCTGTAAACACACTTTAATGTATAAAAATTGGTGGAGTTACACTTTATGAAAATTTCAAAACAAAATGCAGTTATTTTTCATTTAAAGCAATAGTACTCTATGCCGGTAGATAGACTTTTGGGCTCATCGTGTAACAGATGAGGCCTTTGTAGCATTTTTTTCTGTTTGATGTAAACGTTCCCTTATAAATGTGACAGGTTTCCGGCAAAGACAAAACGATCTGAGCTCACTACTGTGACTCATCCATTTAATAAATATTCATTAATTTTTTGTTTTTTGTTCTTCTAGGTGCAGACGTCCTTGCTACTTGTCCAAGCAGCAGTATAAAAAGGAGGCAGCAGAAAGGGAGGTGAGCGCAGCAGGCACCAGTGTCAACTCACTCTTTCACTACAACCCCACCAGGGGAGCCTTGTGACAGCGCATCACTCTCTGTACTGAGCTATTCTGAGTCGAGTGAGCAATTAACTACTTCTGCCTGGTACAGTTCCCACAGCACTTGGCACATTAACCATCAGGCTCTGTTTAATTACTATTAGCACTAGGTTTTAGGAGTGCAGCTGTCTGCCAATTTTCAGAGTACTATGGCACTGCAACATTTTTCAAAGGCTGTAGCTGACACTTGAAGTCCAACTGATATTACATTACATTTTGTTTGTTATAGCAGATAGCTGCTCTGTAAATATCTTGTCCTGTGTTCTCCTTTGAGAAACAAAATCATAAATGGAAAAGGGGGAAATCTGTATATGATATATTTCATTTAGTTGGGTTTTGTTTTTTGGACGTTACAGTCAATCAAATCTTGCATAAAGCAGTATCAGCCTTTTATCAGAGGCAGAGCAGACAGCCACATCGTGCCAGACTGCAGCCTGCTACAACACCAGAGCTACAGACTTTAAAAAACCATGAACCTTTCTGCTAAAGGCTCGTACTTGTATAAATTACAAACATGACATATCAGGGATATGATTTTTTCAGTACAGCAATATTTCCACAAAAAAAGGACAACTGAATGTGATGCATTTAAAAAAACGTTGAGAAATTAAACCATTGTTGAATGTCTGCTAAAGGTGGTATACTCACAGGAAGGGTGCATATAATGTCTGCAGGGCTGGGGTTGTGTTTGCGGCTGGGGTTGAGCCACCATAGAGGAGCTGAACGAGTCCACCACAGCTGGCTGGCTAGGCCCAGGGGTGGCCTGGGAAACGTAAGCAGGAGGACGTGACGTGGAGCCCGGGCAGCACGGGTCAAAGGCCGACGTGCTGCCATGGAAACTAGCCCCGTTTCCACTGCTCCGAACACTGCTGTTACTCAGGTCCACAGGCAGAGTTTGCTGTCGAAGGAAGGCGGAGATGTTTTAGACAAAGAAGAGCGACAAACTTCTCCTGTGGAATCCTAAATGAGTCTTCCTTTGAGATCATTATCCCAGAGTTCAAATACACTCACGCACAAGTCATACACAATTCAAGCCGTTTACCATGTCCAATTAATTCTTCGGTTCACTGTAGAATTATCCTCTTTGAGTGAAAGGCACATATAGAGTGAACCTTGCTGTTTAAAGAGCTGGAGAGTTGGACCATGACCTTTACTAACAGAGGGGGAGGAGGGCAGGATGATGCATAGCGAAGCTTTGACAAAGCAATGGGGCACGCTAGCATGGCAAGACTAATCAAAACACTTCAAAACTTCTTCTTCTCACCTCACTCATACAGTCTTCATATTTGAAATGACACCCAGGTCACCTTTAATATGTAAACTACTTGGTGACAGTTTTGTCAAACTGAGCGCAGCATGGGCATACCTGGTCATGGTAGTGGCCTGTGTTGCTGCTACTACTATTGTTGCTGCTGCTGACTCCAGCGCAGGGTGCAGGCAGAGCACTGGGTCGTTCCACAGGGCAGCTAGGCTCCTGAAAGGGTAGGGTGCCAGGGGGCTGTGGTGCTGGGTGATGGACGTGGTGGATGAAGTGGTGAGCGTTGCCGTGGCCGTGGCCATGACTGTGGCCGTGCTGAGAGGCACCTGTCTGCTGAGAGGACGGTGCCTGCAGGCAGCTTGAGTGGGAGTGGCTCAGGGACAGGTGACCAGGAGAGGGCCCTCCACAGGGGGAGTGCTGCTGACAGCAGGATGGGAGTCTGGGCATGGCCGCGCCTGCGTTTTCTCCTCCTGTGCCTGACAAACCTGGTCTGCTGTCATCTGGTGAGTAAGATATTAAGTTAGGAAAAACATAGGGTGAGTCAGCAAAACAATAGAAAAAAAAATAAAAGTGACTGAAAGGAAGTAATCCTGGACCCAAGCTGCCTCAGAGCAAAACAAACAAAATGGTCCACAGTAGCTGGTTTCAACGTGTCATGTCCTGTCTTACCCTCTGTGGCTGTGCGAGTAGAGCCACTCTGCCTCTGTGTGTGCATACTTTCAGGTATTGAGCCTGGGCAGCTAGTGGAAGGGCCTGGGGCATCATTGAGCTCTGAGGTAGAGGCATGATGGGAAGATGATGACGAGGACGACCTGACTGTTTGAGGGTGAATGCTGCCAGAGGTTGTTGGCACAACTGAGAGATCTGGAGGAACAAAAACGACAGGTGACTATTCAGAAAAGGAGGAATAATGACAATTGTAAAGGGTAAATATTGAATTGGAGTAGATGTTGGGGTCTGGCTGTATATTTTGTTTCCCAAATCATCATTAATGAAATTCTTTTCATACTATGGTTAAAATAATTGCTAACAAAGCCTTGAGAATTTTAAATGATAACATGTTACGTGTTGAATGTGCCAGTTGTTACCCGTAGATGAAAAGGCATGATTTTCACAATTCGTGTCATCACCTAAAATCAAAAATAACATTTTGTCTCGAAAAAAGCACGGACTATAGCATGTGTGTACTTGCGGAGGCTTAGCAGCCGAGGAGAAGAGCAGACCTAATTAGCATTCCAGTACGTGCGTCCCATCTGCTTTTCATATTCACAAATTAATTTCCCCTCTTTCTCCTAAGAAATGCAAATACTCTAATACTCACTGGTGCTCTACCATTTTACTATCTGTCGTAGGCGCGGGCCGTGATAAAGAGGCTGACGGTGGATACAAGTCACGTAATAACTGAGGTTACAAAGCAGCAGAAAATAAGTGCAACGTGAAAAGAAATGCAAATAAAAATAAATATGGTCGTGCTTGAGGTTAATGTGGGTTAAATTTAATGGTTTACGCTCAACAACCATCTCTTTATTCTCATCACTGAGTGGGGTAATTGATGCAAGTTAGTATTTAAAGCATTCTAACAGCCCATTTTGTTTTGGTACTTAGAAAACGGAGTCTAAAATGTTTGCTTAGTCTCGAGCAATTAAAATACATTTGTAAAGCTTTATTCAATAATTATTTTGTCGGGCAAATGCAACACATTATTCTTGTACTCAACAGTTCAAGGTAGGTTCATTACTACTTTTAGCATCCATAGAGGTCATATCTCATGCCTACATTGAGAAAAGATTTTAAGAGGCTTTGTGTGTGAAGCTCTGCAACTTCTTGAAAATCTATCGCCTGAAATTCAGGGTGAAGTGGCGGAAAGGATGAGCAGATATATAGCATCTTTGGGACAATAAAGCTGTTAAGATGTTATGTTAATGTAATGAATTTCACTGTATAAATTCAAGGCTAATATCACAGATCACTTAATGAGATCCTTCTTCATGGCTGATAGTTAACAAATATCTGAGAAAAATGGTTGATACACATAGCCAGATAAGGACAAAATGTATTTTTCTTAACCTTTGAAATGAGGACATTTCAACTGGAGAGAAGGAAAAGGGTAAAACGAGATTTGATTTATTTAAATACCTATTTAGTAGATAACTTTGACTAAAATTTAGTGAAAATATTTAAAACATTTTAGTTAAGTGGTTTCTACATATAGGGAGAGTATTTCGTTACTTAATCTAGATTTGGGGCTCCATAAAATGCTATATACGTAAAGGCTAAGATTGGCAGATTCATATGTTGTAAGGCGGTGAGGTGATGTATCATGTTTACTGTAAGTGTTCAGTTGTCCTACTGTTGAATTGAGGTTAAAAAGTGGACCGAGTTACACGGAAGAAGCTGTTGCATTGCTCTTGGTTTACCCAATTACCCAAAATAGTTACTAATTAAGTATCTATCAAGTTTGCAGTTAAAGCTAAGAACACCCAGCATTACAACATCAAGGCGGAAGACGTCAGATGACTTGAAAATGAGACCTGAGTTGAGGGATGTGTAGTTGTCATTTAGACAGACAGTTAAAAGCTCAGGGATAACGCACTATCACTATGTTCATTCTTACCATCTTCATCCACAGTGAGGTCCACTACCTCCCCAGCATTCTGACGCAGTGGTTGGATGACAGTGGAGAGTCGGTGACGTCCACGTGGCTCCTGGAGACGATTCTGGGAGCAACTATTAGCCCAGATCCTGCTGAGACCCCCCACCGAGCGTGACCTGTAGACATACAGACATAGAAAACCTATTACAGGCAACTGCAGGACAGGACCGCCTGCACCTCACCAGGAATGTTCTCACAGCTCAGTGAAGCATTGGCTTCGCCACAGCCAAACTCTGGAGCTCAATTCCAGGACAGTGGCTGCTTTGACAAGAGGCTGCTGGTGAAAAGGTAGGCGAGGAAGCAACACTGGCCTTCTGACAAATGCTTTTAGATCTAGCTAGCGAGGATATGAATTTAACTGCAGTATCTTAAAACTGTGTCAGTCAATTTCTTCTTCGGTGACATTTACCTTTTGTGAGAAAAGAAAAAAAAAATACCCACACTCTGAAAACAAACTGAGAAACTGTCTTATATCATGGCAGGAAAAGCATCAGGATAACTACTAACAATGTCTCTAAACTATCTGCATCAGTATAATTCCAGGCTGGCACTCAAATGGAATACAGCCTTTATTAATGTTATTAGTGTGTTTGACAGCTCACAATATCCGTAGTAATGATAGGATATACAACATTTTTCCATTACATCGGCCGGCCTAGCTCATCTAGGTTTGACTTTACATTTTAGACCAGGGTGGCAGGAATTTGCATTGTCATTTAAACAGGGGTACCTGCTTGAAGGTGTGTCTTTAACTGATGACGTGCATGTTTTGTGTACTGGTCAAAAGACCAAAGAACAAAGTTCCACTAATTTGGTAATAAACACATTTCATCTCCTGTATTTTCTTCGCGATAAAAGCCCTGAGTACTTACGTTATTTAAAAGCTTTTATTATCGAGCCACAAAATCAGGAAAAGTTGGGGTTTTACCAGCAGTAACCCCCGCCTTGAAAAAATACAGCAGATATCTTAGAGTACGAACACAGACACCTGAGAGAAACTACACTTCAAACCACCTGTTACAAGAGTTGAATGGGACCTTTAAGAATAAGGCAGTGTAACCTGTGTAAGGTGAGTGGTAAGCAAGAGCTAAAAAGAACAGCGAGTGCACGGAGCTGGAAAAGGGAGCAGGTGACAAAAAGTTTGCAGTTTAGCAGTAAATGTACAGTGAAGGCTGTAGCTGTTAGTAAAATAAAGGCTGCAGCTTTTCAGGACCAAGTTGAAGTCTCTCAGCTGTTTACTTATTGCATAGACATCGGATCAAGGGAGGGAGAGCAGCCACCTTTCTCACGGATAGTGAGAGGGGCAACTCACCAAACTCAGGCCAAACTGTAAATAAGCAGTGCTGTTTAAACGTGAGTCAACATACTGCATTGCCTTTTTCTTGCCTCACGTCTTTTCAAAAAACATATTTATGTGTACCGTTTAGCGAATGACAAGAATTTTTGTCACCAGCTGACTGTCATTTTGTTCCCGTTTTAATACGAATGAGCCAAGACCGAGCACCGCCCAACCAGCAGTACGTCACAGGAGTGTTTATTAGTCCAGTGCAACTTTGTGGTTGTAGGTTTTCTGCCTTTTAAGCAAAATGGCACACAACAGCCCTTTTCCTCTGTTTTTTTTATTGTCATGTAGAATCAGTTTCGATTACTTGTGTCTTTCTACTTCACAGACTGACCAGTTTAAGGAAAAGACCATCTGCTTTACTCTTACATTCTTCTTTAATGTTTTCTTTTCCACCACAATTGATCATGAAACAAAACAGTTTTAAGGGTCTGTAATTCTCCTTTTCTGTAAAGGCAGTATCAAATCAGTCAGACACTAAATGTATGGCCCAGTACACTCACTCAATGGCACATTAGCACCAAATACACATTATCCCATTTAAATGTCCCTGCACATCTTAGAAAGAAAAACCTAATACAGCTGCAAAGAACACACAAACCTACAGATAACTTGTTCTCTCAGGACTACAATTAATACTCTAATGGAGCTTTGAATCCATGACCACCTTCAATCTAAATCTCATCATTCTTTCCACCTACCTTACTCTTTACTACACGTACTTGTCCTGTTCATCCCTTGCCCTACCTTCAGCCCTTCCTTTCATATTCTTTTTAATTTTCTCTCTCATAGATCTCCTGTCGCTCTACCCCTTGCTCTGAGACAGGAGTTGGAGGCCAGGGAATTGCTGCATTTCCCAATACAGTGCAGTAAAGCCAGGTGATCAGAGGGAGGAGGGATGAGCCCAAGGGACAACAGACTAGAGACTGTATGGGAGTGCCGTAAAGCTGGATACCATGGAGCTTTGTGGCAGGGGGATTTCACTGATGTTCCCTGGGAGTATTTAAAAAATGCACACAAGCAGAGGGAAAAGGCTGTGTACTGAGCGCCTACAAGCACTGCCCTGTTAACCACAATTTCATCAGAACTATGGAGCTTTTGGTGTGTGAGAACATATACTGTAGATCAGTGATTTTGACTCATGAATTCATCGTAGCAAAAGAAAATATCAACTTGTTCAATAAATCACAGACAGACAGACATGTCAGGTGACTTGCAAACTTTAAACTGGCTTGTGGTGTCAACATTTACGTGTATATACGTGTCTCTATTTGTTTCAGCCTTGTGAAAGACTAGCAACCTGCCACGGTTCCCTGAGCTTCCCTGAATGGATATAGGCTACATATCACTGTAAACAGGGATAAGGATTGATGGGAATCACGTAAAGAAACTATAGAAAAAGACACTACTTTTATCCTGACTTAAATTATTTGTTTGTTTTTTTAAGATTTTTATTTAAGTATTTAAATAATTTCAAAAGCCTGAATTATGAAACTACACTGTGTGGTATCTGTGTGGTTGTTGACAGTGCAACAACCACACAGATATCAGGACGGCAGCTAACGCAAACCTATGGGGGCAGACATCCTTAAGTTTCACTTTCGGTTATGTCTGCCCCCATAGAATCGCTTTAGCTGCCATTCTGATACTCGGTAAATATTGTGTCAAATGTTCTCGTTATTTTCCCTAATGACATCACACGGTAACCTCGATCAACAGGGATATGGTTTAAAAACGCCCGAAGTTCTCCTTTAACATAGGGTTATTTAAATGTTTACACTTTTTGGTCACAATATAATATTGCGGTCTTTGAACTCCTGACCCCCAGTTCTCCTTTAAGCTATGAACTGGTTAAATTATCAATGTTCCTCATTATTCAGAGGGCTAAGTGCTAAAAGAATTTAGCTTTGATCACATTTCTCGGATGTGTTTCGATGCAGGAAATGCCTTTCTCTTTGCCATTTGTGATAAGGGGGATTCCCATTAGCTCATACTGTCTGCATCCAAGTCAATTTCCTGTGAGACACGCTGCACAATGCTAGTGGAACAAAAGAGGAAGCTTATTAGCTTATTAGCTTTTAAAAAACAATTCGCTAAAGCAAACTTGCAAACTAACCACAAAACACACAGCAATGAGGGTGGTAAGCAGAGGTGATTGTGTTGGGATCTAATTGGCAAGGTTCCTCAGCTCTAGGTGGATCCCAGGGAACCGTACTAGCCGCGAGGGAGGGGGTCCTAATTAAGCAGACCTGGGATTATTTTGTAAATATCTGTTTACCACCATGACCCCCTGAGGGTTGGAAGGGGGGCTGGGTGGGTAGCCGAGAGGAAAACAGTACATTGTAAACATGAACACTATGGGAATGGGTGTCTCCGTAAGGCTGAGGTTGTGCCAAGTGATGTGAGCCACATGCCCCAGGGATCAGAGGAGGGATGAGGGCTGAGCACTGCAGTAATACACAGTAAACTGCTGGTTTGGGAGTTAGAGGCAATGAGATCATACAAGGCACAAATAGCACTGTCAAAGAGTGGCAGACAATCTGAGGCATCAAGCTCTGCACTCATTAAAGTAACCTATCAAGTCTGTCTTCACATTTAAGAATACAATGACATCACTTTCAAACTCTCAGCACTGAGTAGAGAACTGGCTGATGTAATGACTTCTTATAATTACAGAGAGGCATGCAAGTCCTTTATGCTGATAGAATGCATTTTGCTGGTCAGTGTCCTCATCAATCGTCATCAATGTGACAAGAAATGTACATACAAAATAACAATATCAAACTCATCGACTTTGAAATAAGGGAACCAGAAGTGCTGACTGATTTCCTGGTTTCATTACTACACTCTGTTGAATTTACAGAATATTTATTACGCTATATACTATTACCGTGATATAAAATAGATAAGATAGCTGCTCCTAGCTTAGCCTAATGAAAAAAAATCAAAAGGCTACATTTAAATTATAAACATATATACCAATTTAGACTTAAGTCTATACAATCTCTCTTGCAGTGTCATCCACTTCTCCACTGGTTGTCTAAATACACTCTTTGTTCCAAAGTTAATTGATTTGCTTCCACTTACATAAACTACTTTCATTTGTTTCTCGTTAATGAGCACAATCACAAGTGTAACAGGCTCATAACATGTCAACAAAAGACTGATTATCACTCATCCTATAAGTCAGCACCACCATCACTGCTAGAGAGAGACAGCATAATATTAACTAACATCCAAATGCACCAACAGCAGAAATCAGTAGTAAAAAAAAAAGCAAAGACACCAAACAGGTATGGCCTAGCAGTGTAAAAACGTGGATGTTCATGTTCTTAAGGAAGGGAACAACACCACATGACAAGTCATGCAAAGGATACTGTGAAGAAGCTTGCCCTCAGCCTCGGGCTTCAACAGACCAGATTACTCACAAGGGAAAATTGCTCTCAACAATTCAGACAAGCGATTACATTTCTGATACTTTTTGATATTGCTGAATATTAATCTACAGGTCTGCAAATGAACTCCTCAAATTTAATCCTAGTGGAACCCAAAACCAGACAAAGCTTCAGCAAGACAAAAAACCAAAAACCAAAAAACACATAAGACCATTACAAAAGTGGGCTGCACTTCACCCGGACCAAGCCTTTTCAACTGATCCATTTGTTAAAAAAGGTCAGTTTAATTAGCTGATACTTGTGGTTTACCTCAGGAATTCAATATATGGTCCTCAACTTTTATAGCCAAGTTCCACTGGATACGTGTCAGCTGCATTCCATCTCCGCCACGCCAGCAGAGCTGATAGGTTTCATTTTAGTCTATATGTTAATTTCCACCAGGTCCGCTGCGCTGCGTATCTGCTCCGTCCCAGCTCCGGCAGTCCAGAGCCCTCCGGAACAGATACACAGGACTCCTATTTCTGGCGGATACCAGAGCACGACGCAGCAATTCAGCTGAATTTTGCACTGAGCAGACAGGAAGTCAAGCACGGAAACAACAATATAACATCCTGTTACTTTTAAAAATAAAACACTCCGTGTTGACACCAGCACACAAATCTCAAAAAAGAGACAAACACAAGTTCTTCTGCTAATCCTTCGGTCGGGAACAATTCGTGGTGTTGTTTTTATAACACAGACCTATAAATGCGGTCGCGAGGGATCATGTGATTATCACAGGAACTCCTCGGCCTCGCGACGCCAGCTGTCTACCGTACTGTGCCGTGGCGGACTCAAAACGCAACCGGTGGGGATTGCTGGAAGGTGGACGGCGGAGCAAAACTGGATTGGAGCCGTAACACAGCGGACATGTATCCAGTGGAAATTCGGGGTTAAGGTTCACCACCCAGCTTTTTTCTGAACAATTCTAAAACAGTCTCACAAATTTACCTTAACTTAATAGTATATGAAATACTGTGATATTAATTAAATTTTTCTGTGATGGATGTTTTTGACGATGTTGCCGACACTAAACAACATATGAATAGCCGACAAATATCTGTAACTCTGAAAAAAAAACCGAAAAACACATATTCAAAGTATATCATGTATAAATAAAAAGTTACACAAAAGTTAAACAAAAATTACATTTGGGGCAATCTCAAACATGAATACTGGATACGCAAGTATGGTAAGTTGATGTTTTTGGAGTCATCCAATGGAAGAGACTTCCAAGCCCCCCCCCCCCCTTTTTTTCTCAAACATTTCAAAAACAAGAGCAATATTCGTATTTCTATACATAGAAAGGGTTGGACGAGTTGTAGCCACAGAAATTCTAATGACATTCAAAATGTTTTAGGACCCCGCTACTATGTGTGTCCTGAGCTGATATGCAACTGATCCATATCAGCTGCATAATCCTTGCTTATTGTAACTCACTGTGCTGTGTGTAAAGCCGCTGCCAAACACGCCCCACAGCGCACTGTTAAAACACTGGAATGTTCTCCTAATGCAGTGCTTCACAAATGAGCGAACTGTGGAGTGACACATAAATAACAGCAAGCAGATAAAGATTTCAATACTGACAGCATGTCACTGAGCAATGTGAGAAGAGCAGGTCTTGGTTAACATGGCCTCTTTGCCCCTCTTTTAGTAACATAATGAACAATTTCCCTAAAGTGCTGATCAGTGTGCAGCTGTATCACACAGGATAATATACCCGTAGTTGCCTGCTTATAAGAAACACCTATAGATATAAGTAATGGATGTCTGATACAACAGACCTGTAATAAATCCAACATTCATTACGATCATAGTGGATAGTTTTGTTGAAACTGTTGTAGAAAAGTGTGGAGCCAACTGTATGGCCATTTTGGACTGAGTTTCAGTTGTTGAACCATACTGCATTAAACAGAGAGGACTTTCTGTTATTTAGTGTGGACAAAATGAAACTACACACCAACAATCATTCAAAGAAAATCAGACCACTGGCGGTATAAACAAAGCTTTCATTGCTCATTCTGCTGGTCTCTTGATTCCCCCGCCCTCCTGCTCCCCTGCTGCCCATCCCCCCTTCAAGGAAGCTCATCCCTACATTCTCTAGCGAGCCAGGACATCTTTTAAAGTCAGGAAAACAGGCAGATTAGACAAGCCACAGCATTCCAGACTTGGTGCAAACCACTCCCGCTGACTATTTTCAGATATTACTGTTGAATCAACATAAAGTAGGAAAGAAGGAGCAATACTGCGAAAAAGATGGAAAAGTCAAACAGATATGGGCAGAGGCTTGAGATCTGAGCTGCATAATCGCCTACATGAGGAATTAGGGGAGTACTGAGACAGGAAGTCATATTACGAAAATGGGAAAATATGGTTCTCAGTGGGATGAAGAAAATGGAGTCAGCTGTGGAGAATGACTATCTGCTGTACATGTATTTCTTGCAGAGTGTAATATTTAGCAGTTCTCTAAGAAACAGAGCACTATGTTCCATTCTTTGATAAGTACTCATTCATCCTCTGCATACTTCTCAATGCCCTTATCAAAGTACCATGTTGAGCCAAGGTGGTATATACAATGATAAGGTGGCTATGATGTGGATGTCGTGAGTTTGTTCTGGCATTGAATAGACTTTAATTCTCACATCCCAAAATCTAAAAGATGAGTTCATAACTATTCACACAAGAGATTTTCCTCCTAAACCTCTCTATCATAAGCCTTGTATGTATGCATGCCATTCCTGATTAAAAAACTTATACCACTGCGAGTCAAAAAGTCTCAATAAGGAAATGAAGTTGACAGACACTGTCTTCACTGACAAAGATTATCTAATTAACGCTTATGCATTAAAGAAATGCAATAACACCAAGGCTGCAGGGTGTGAAGAAAAACCCATCAAAAACACGGCAGTACATGTCAGAAAATGTTTAGAATGAATTTTATAGTATACTGTATTTCAAGTTAATAGGCTAGAAGGTGTAAAAAAGCTCCAAGAGTTATTTTATCTGAAAAATATCAAATGCGTTTCACTGTTTTTCCACTTTCAATGTTAGTGTTAATTTCCAAGTTATAAACTGACAATGGTAACATTTGGTTTTAAAATGTGAGTGGTAAGTAACATAATGACCC
Source organism: Sparus aurata (assembly GCF_900880675.1). Lineage (NCBI taxonomy): Eukaryota > Metazoa > Chordata > Actinopteri > Spariformes > Sparidae > Sparus > Sparus aurata. The sequence continues at coordinate 26,092,650 of NC_044190.1, forward strand.
TTCAGCCAGCTCAAAGTGACATTTTTTGCCCTTACCACTCAAGCTGTCCACCCATGACACAGGCTAATTATGAACATTTATTCACAGAAGCAGTTAGCTTTGTGTGTGTGCTTCTAGAAAGAATTCATTAACAGCAGCTCAGAGCAGGGCTCTTCAGAGTAATGTGGTTTTGCTGCGATAAACAACTCTGCATGCAGCCTTCTTTCTCTAGGCCATGTAAGCTATGGAATCCAAGAGCAAAGAAATCCACTAAAGCCCCCCCCCCAAAAGAAAATCCTTAGAACCATACATACCTTTACACACTAGCACTCAGCAATTTACTAATTTTTCTACTTCTGTCATAGTCTAACACTGTGGTTAAAGTCTAATCCATTCAAATGCCCTCATTCAAAGGCATATACACGATCATTTTCCTTGCAATCAAGCGCACATGTTGCATTTAATTAACACAAATATTTATTGTGAGTGTGTGGAACAACCTGGAATAAAGGTCTAAGAGCAACAAGTTTTAAAAACTGTAGTCAACAGCTCCCGTTTTTGATAGTAGGACGGCACGATATGGTAAAAGATGATATTGTGACCATTTTAAAAGACATTATGACTGTGACATGATTCACAACATTTCTTGGGGTCTCTACCAAACAAACATTGGGATAATGCACTTGGCCATATTGCAATTTTAGTAATATTTAGATTAATTGTGAAGCCTCATTTAAAAGTAAGATAGAAGGAGCAAAGTAAGTATAACTTTAATACTGGAATAAGCAAAGTGCCTTAAGTACATTTTTCATACACTTGGAATTAACTTAATTACTTAGGTTGTTGGTGTTTATACCATGAGACGGTACTTTCCTTCTTCATAAAGACCTATTTCTATAGCATTCTTGAATTAATTTAAGTAAAACTGTAACTCAGTAAAGACCTTTTGACCACCCTTGAAGCATCATCCATTTTTCAGCTTTCCTAGTTTGTTCCAAACTCATTGGTTTGCTAGGATAGCGCGAATACAAAGCTTCTATTTGTTTCTTGTTTGTGAGTGCAATTACAAGTGCTACGCGCTTATGAACATGTTTACCGATTATTATGAATCTTAGATTATGAATCACTCATGCTATGGTCACTACTAGAGAGAGGGCATACTATTAACTAACATCCAAAACGACAAATAGCACCCCACCAACAGCAGACATCAGTAGCAAAACACTCACTTACCATTTAAAAAAAGCAAAGCGACAAAAGACTACCCAGGCAAACAACACATAAATAGCATAACAGGTATGGTCTTGCAGTATAAGGAAAGGGGGTTCTTCCTCTTCTAAAGACTGGGGAACAACATCACATGACCAGTCATGCAAAACATAATGAGGAGAAGCTTGTCCTCAGCCTCAGGCTCTAACAACCCTGATTTCTCATACGGAAGAAATGCTCTGAACAATTTGGATAAACAATAATATTTCACTGAACTCAAATGTATTCCTCCTTAATCAATCTGCAGATGAGATTATGGCCACATTTCATAATACTTGTGGTGTACCACAGGGTTCATTATTAGATCCTAAACCTTTCAGTCTCTGGATGTTCCCCATAATTCAGAATCAATTGTCTTGAATGTTATTATGCAAATACTACACGACAGAATCAACCTATGAAACAAAACTACACTGCTGGGCTATCTTTGGTAGACGACTGTTGACGTGAATGGCTGAATGTTTCAGACATTTCTGCATTAGATATTGTTGACATGACGCATGCACCTACAGAATAAACATAGATTTAAGTTTCTGGACGTCAATGTCTCTGATGGGTAAACAATTTAATTACTTAAACAATCAACTGATTATCTGATGAGGAATGTTTCCAAATGGCCAGCAAGAAAAAAATTATACAAACATTCCTATACGCTATATTTGAGCCATAGTCAATCATTACCTCACATCAAAGCCATGCAAAAGATATGTAGAAACATTAGAATATAAAGCTTATGCTAAATTCATAGAAGCGCATTATTTGAGTGCTTGCTGAAAAAAGCTTGAATGCTCACCTGAAACCATCTCCGACTGTAACGATCTCAACTTCGCTGTCCGTTGAGGTGACGTTGATCTCCTCACTTGCAGGGACAGCAGGAGCCGGGGCCGGAGTCGACTCGATCACCACCACATCTTCATCCAGAGCACCTGAACACACCGACTAAATTTAGTATACTACTGAAATACACCATACAGGTGGATGAAGGCAAAGAAAGGATACAACTACAACACAATTAACAGAATACACACACTTCAAATGAAAACTTTTAGCATGAACTCTTGATTTTGACTTCTCTTCATATGAATTAGACACGTATTCAGGACATTTTTACATTGAAGTTGGCTGAATAATTGAATGAGTACAAATAAACCAGTATGCCCTTTTGTGATTTTCCACTGCAAACAAACAACAGATAAACACATGAAAGTGTGTGCATGCTGTCAACTGTACTCCACACTTTACCTGCTTTTATTCTCAAAAAAGGTCCTACTCCTTTTCTTTCTCAAGGGTTGTGTCTAAAACTAATGGATTTGTGTAAGTGGCCAGATAGTATTTTCTTTAGTTTCATCATGCTAACAGCAGAATCATCAGGCTCACAGCTTAACAGGAGAAATGTAGGTCATCAGTGCTCAACTACATTTACACTGCAAAGGGCTTTTTTTTCCTTCTCTTTCCTTAAATCTGCTCTGTGATTGGTTCCCTATGCAACAGATCTCACTCCATCTCTGCGTGGACTTCATACAATGATAGACGCCTCAGGTGCGTTCACTAAGACTAGATGGTTGCACTGACAGGTCAGACAGAAGAGAGTGGAGGGAAGCTCTTTTCCCAAAAACAAGAATAAAAACAACAGAATAGACTATTTCTTTATATGTAGTATGAAAATCATTACAAATGGTGACCTAAGACCTGCCACAGTCAGACACTTAAGAAAAAAAAATGCAATGCATACTCATATTCCATACCGTTTTCCATATGGACTGTGGACAATGTTATGATCTACTATATGCCATCATGACAACTACATGTATTTTTGAAACAATCTCCATTATTTAAAACAAAAAAGGACCACCAAATTGACCACAAGCACTCAGAGTTCCCTGTCAATACTTCATCTCTAGTGGTGCTGCATGAATTACTGCTGAGGTTGAAACTAATGATTATTTTCACTGTTTATTAAAGCGGCTGTAAGCATTGTCGTTGTTTTTAGATAACTGCCTGTCCATTTTGCAGTTACCAATCCCCTCCCTTCTCTCTACTTCACAATATGAACGTGAAGCTGTAATCACCAGAGATAACAACAAACAGGAGGATCAGTGAGTTCTCCATCCCATTTGGTAAAGTGGGCAGCAATATCAAAAAATTTGTTTTCTCTTTTACTGCATGAGCAGAATGAGGGGAGACATGGTTATTGACCAAACACTCTATAACAGTGTTTACTGTTGGAATATTGAGCTATGTAAACACTTTCAGCAGCTTTAATCTGGTTATTTTCTTAAATAATCAATTTGTTGTTTGGACAAAAAAATGTCAGAGAATGGCGTAAAATGTTGATCAACATTTCTGAAAGCCCACGACAACATCCTCAATATCTCGTTATGCCCATTAGCCAAAGACATTCATTACTGTAAAATTTAAAAGGCCAGAATTAGATAGTTTTGACTTTTTTTCATAAAACAAAATCACTCACATTATCATAATAGTGGACGATTCGTTTTAGTAGTTCACAACTCATCAATGAATCGATTGATCGTTGCAGCTCTAATCAATGCAACCCATATGACACACTAGGTGCCTTGTTCATCACAGGCACTGCTCAAACAAGCTGAAGTCATGGCAAACTAATTTGAGACAAATGCATCATTCTCTATGGGAGAAACGCTGCCAGGACTACGGGATGGCAACAGGGACAACGCCTCCCTGGACAGATTCTGTGTTGTATTTCTTATAACTGAACACACAGCTACATCTACAGCTTTATCCAAGGTCAGACAAAAAATCTATGCTTTTACCTCAACCAGCGATGACGATTATACACATCGTATAGTCACAGACAATACAGGTTTATTTGTGCTTCCAATCTCATGCCTGTTTCTAATTACTGTCACAATTTGTCAGTGTAAGTGAGAGTTGCTGACTCATGCATTTGCTATGAGTCAAAGTTAAAAGTTCTCTCACATTCTTTGGCCTTCTATGCAAATTTTAGGCAAACCATTGCAGATGAAAAAGTGGATGCCATCTATTTCAATCAATATAAATAGACAGGACATTTAGATGCGTTTGTTCTGATGTATCAAATACACTAGAGCCAAAGGAAGTTTGTTTTAAAACAACAGAGTATTTTATGCTGCAGTGGTGTAGAATGTGTTTTTGTGCACATCACTAAGTGACTTGCCATGCTAGTAAAGTCCATAACTCCCCAGTGTGATTCTATTCCCACTGTCTCCTGAGAACTGCTGCTTAGCACCCTCTGCTAGTCGAGCTGCCTGGCACTCTGATGAACCTTCATGTGGTTACACAAACAACAACATCTTACTTACAACTTGGGGAGAACTGTAACCAGTGAGTGCAGTGTTTTGTTCAGTAAACAACACCTTCTACTATTACTTTCATCTGGTGGACAACCTGCAGTAGTTCACCTCGGGTAGCCACTTGATCCGTTGGCCGTAAGAGTATATGCAGTATGCTTGAGACTGAACAATCATCACTTGTAATAGTCATTGATGATTTAAGCACTCATAACATACGTGCAAAAAAATAAGAATTCTATCTTATTTGACTAAATCAACATGCGAGGTGTGACCGTCACTCACAGTGAATTATTTAATATAGCTTCTTGATCTCATGTAGGATTAACTGTTTTATGGCTACATCACACACCTGCCCCGACTCAGGGCATTTAGACTGCAGGTTTCATCACTTGTCTCCTTGCTTTTTCCCTGCTGTAAACAAATGCCTAGTTTTCCCTCCGAGACCTTCTGTTTCTATGCAAAGGCTCCCACTCTACAGTGTTTGAGTTTTCTCCCACCTGCCTCCCACTACAGAGGCACAACAACCAACTTTCCATTCTCCCCAAGGGCCACAGCAGCAGAAATATTGCTGAGGCTAAATGGCTACATGAGGAAAACAATGAACCAAGGCAGAGGGGAGGCTCTTTTAGAGGACACACTGACTACTCCTGTTGTGAGTGCTGGATCATTCATATCTGAAAATAGATGGTTTCATGAGCACACTTTGCTGGGAATGAGAGCAGAAAGCTATGGTTTAGATTTAGGAGCTTCATAAACCTGTTGTTGCAACAGGTTCAGAGAGCTGCAGTTTCCATTATGGCCTGCCAGGTGTGGAGCCCTGAAAAGCAGAGGGGACTCAGGGGAGCAGCTATTCCTTTATCAGATCGGCTCAGGCCATTACCAAATCAAGCAGACGATTTCTTTATGTATGGCACAAACATTTATCAGATGTAAACTGAAGCCGTAGAGGGGATTATTACATTTTTCACAAAGTCGTTTTTTTATGTGGACTGGGCACAAGCATGTTTTCACTACAGCCAAACACTAAGCAAGATTAGTTCTTGGTTGACTTCCTCTTCTCTGGTTGAAATCCACAATGAAATCACCTGGTGCAGAATGAAAACCTGTGGAATCTTATTCCTGCTTTAGCTGAGTTGTAATCACCCCTTTGTTGCCCTTTCACACATGAAGCTTGCGACCAGAAGTCGTTTGTGTCAGACACAATCTCACTTACTGAAAAAACTGCATTTGGTTTAGGCGAGGGAGGCACATGGATGGAGCGCGCAGAAAGAAAAGCGGGACTCATATGTAATGTTACTGCTTTTGTGTTGAAATCAATTCTACATGTGTTTGCACATCTGCAGTATCAGTGAAAGACTGGAAAGCCACATAGACCGAATCCCTGTGACGTTGCAGCAACAACAACAGTTTCTACCGGGTAGAAAACTGCCAGTTGATTTTCATTGTGGAGACATGTGAATTTAGCAAACTCTTGTCATTTTCTGTTTTTATAACTGGTAAAGTAGGTCTCCAACCTAACGTTAGTTAAAGTGTCGTTATCAATAAGCTATGACAGCATCGAACATGCATTTTTGATTAATTGGATGTACGCAATCTGAAATAGCATCATCAAAAAAAGAAAGAGAAAATGTATGTAAGCTACTGTGTGTTGCAGTGTTTTCTACCCAGGAGATAATGTCACAAACATTGTGCTTCGGTCAGAAAAGAGTACGTAGCAATCCTGACTGTACAGTGAAGGGAGCTGCATGTCTGTGCTTAAAAGTTAGATACATTTTTCTCATAATTCATGCCTATTGAGTTGATTTAAATTCTGTTTAAAGAATGCGCCACACTATCAAGCATTTTTACAAGAAACAACGCAATTGTTGCTCTCATTGCATTGCAAGTTGCACAACACACGCTGACCTCTTCTCCTGCATCAGACATTTCTGTTTTTCTGTTCTGCTTTTCAGTACATATTAATTCACATTGGGTGCAATTAAAATATGTTAATTCATGCTGGATTGGTGTTTTTTCTCAGGACGTTAGAGATCCTGTTGCCTGTGAGCCTGTACTATACTGTCATGGTACCTCTAACCCCCAATTTCCACTGGATACGTCTCCGCTGCGTTGCGTCTCCGCCACGCCAGCGGAGCAAATACGTTTCACTTTGGTCAATGTGTCAATCTCCACCAGGTCCGCTGCGCTGCGTATCTGCTCCGTCCCAGCTCCGGCAGTCCGCAGCCCTCCGGCACAGATACGCAGGACTCCTATATCTGGCGGATGCCGGAGTGCGACGCAGCAATTCAGCTGAATTTAGCACCGAGCAGACAGGAAGTAAAGCGCTAAAATAACAAACAGCATCCGGTTACCTTTCAAAATAAAACACTCGGTGTTGACACCAGTACATAAATCTCAAAAAAAGAGACAAACACAAGCTTTTCTGCTAATCCCTCGGTCGGGAACACTTCGTGTTCTTGATTTTGATAACACAGACCTATAACTGCGGTCGTGAGTGATCATGTGATTATCGCGGGAACTCCTCTGCCTCGTGAGCCAGCTGTCTACCGTACTGCGGCGCAGCGGACTCAAACCGCAACCGGTGGAGATTGCCGGACGGCGGAGCAAAACCGGATCGGAGCTGCAACGCAGCGGACACGTATCCAGTGGAAATTGGGGGTAATTCCCCATTTTTCTTCACAAACTGCACAAAACCTCATTCAAATAAATATGTGCCTGCTGATATCTATTAAACCCATGTTGTCTTATATCAGTAAAAAGGGGACTTATATATTCTAGAAACCATTTAAACATTCCTTCATTGGCTCTTTATCAATCAAATAGATATATGAATACATTTAACCACTGCAACACAGGCATTGATAGCCCTACGAATACAATAAGATGATGCCTGATCCTGACTGCAGAGCCTGGCCTCTGTAGTCCACTGTGTTATGATGATCTCACTGCGATGACACAGTATCATGCTACATAAGGCTTCCCTGTTGGTTAACAATGCTTTTAACAATATGATGTATCCTTCATAAACATAGCTCATGTTGTACTACAACTTCAATAGATACAACAGAGAGATCACAATGCAACACTACAATAGTGCTGTGGTTTGTAATTACCTGTGGCAACAGTAGCACTGTTGGGCTGGCTGCTGGTGCTGCTGACATCTACATACAGCTCATCTTCTGCTTCGGTAGAAGAGGGGGAGGACGAGTCACTGCTCAGCTCCTCGCTGGAACTACTGGTGCTATGGAGTAGAGCGTACTTCCTACGTGCAATAACCTCACGTTTCTTCCTCTGCAGCAGTAGCCGCTCCTTTTGCTTTTGAGTCCGCTGACCCCCTCCGGGAGCTGTTTTCACAAAGCGCTTCCTATGCAGAGGCCGCCGGCTGCTCAGACACGGCCGCTTCAGCAGCACCGGTTCAGCCTCAGACCGCACCCACTTATGAGAGCGATTCCCCCGAGTTCGACCCAGAACAGGGCGCAGGCCTACTCCGGTGGCTCCTCCTGTTGTCAGGGCAGGAGCCTTGTGTTGGCCCCCTGTTGCTCCAGCTTCCCCCTCATCCTCTGAACTGAGAGTGTCCGAGTCCCCGAATCGCAGGCTAGAGGAAGGGGAGGAGGCACAGTCACTGAAAGAGGACTCATGATTATGTTCATCCTCACTTGGGTGCTGTAAAAGTTCGACCCTAGGGCGCTGAGGGGCCAGTGAACTCTCACTGATGTGGCCCTCCTTCAGCGAGCAGTCAGACGGCCCTGCCTGTTGGCCTTTTCTTTTTCTGCGCCCTGGGAGGCTCCGCTCTGAGTCTCTGTGTGTCCCCGTGTCCCTCAGGGGCAGATGCCTGGACTCACACAGAGTTTCGAATTCGCTACCTGCCTTCCCAATCACCTCCATGTTGTTGGGGAAGCTCTTGGCCGCCTCCATGGGCTCTGGGTTCACCAGTGGCTCCTTTAGATGCTCCTGTCTGCTGGGGGCCTCAGACGGCACCTCACTCTTCATGATGGCAGCTCCGTCCTCAAAGGGCAAACACCAAGTGCACTCGCATCAGCTCCTAGGCGTCTATCCGCTGCATCCCACAAAACCTTAAAAAAAAAAAAGAAGAAAAGAGAAGAGTTATAGGTGCACAAACTAATCTGCTGCATGATTGCCAAAAGACAGATTGTTACGTCAGAGTGACTGGATCAAGACCTTTCATGAGCAATGAGCTAAAACATATCTTCTTATTCATCCATGAAATGCAATGCTAAAAAATGTTAATTAAATAGGTAAATAAATGAAAATGGCCAATTCAGATAACAGTCATATATTCAGGCATCTTTTGAGGATCAGTCAGCTCCTCCAACGTTCATTTGACAATCGCTCCTTCAGAAAAGAAGTCCAGCGCACCAACTTTAATTAAAGGTTTAAGGGGTCACTGAACACAAAAAGGACTACATATCTAAATGACTATAAGCAATAATTAAGACAGTATGACAGAGTCTTAGAAGCGTGCAAAGGAGAGAATGACAAATCAAGTGCAACTGTAAAAGTTACGTAACAGAAATATAAGGATGATGCATGAAGCATAGAGAGAGGGAAATCCGTTCACCGATGATTACAAGTCTATAATTATTTCAATATTTTTGTCCAGGTCAGTATTATTTTCTTTTTATGTGATAATTGATTGTCATTGTGCTGCACTGAACTGTCAACCCTTTAGAGAAGAACTCAGGGGAGAGAATGGCAGATTTTCTTGGATGTTTTTCTCCCAATTTTTAGTCATCAACAAGACACTGACATAAAAACAACCTTTAACATGCTCATAAAACTCCTAGATGGTGTTAAATGTGGTCATCCTATCTGTCAGCACAAATTAAGACTGTGTGGCCCAAAGCAGCTGATTAAAGATAAATGAAAGAAAAATACCCACAGGCTGATTCAAAAATCGTGGCTGAGTCAATACTGATGTGTTTAATTTAGTGTTGATTCCAAGCAATGCAAAAATCTGACTAAATTAAAATGGGATAGCCATACACCACCATGAAACCGATTCTCATGTGTATGACATAATGGTTTTGTCCAGATTTGTGTAAACCAACAAGTAACCCCCAAGACAAAGGGATTCTTTATGCATGTTGCAGTGGGAGAATTTCCACAGCGGTGTAAGGTCTCCCAGGACGACGTCAAATTCCAGTACTGTCGAAATGTAAGCTACTTCATAGACACAACAAAAGGTTTTGGTCTATGTTAAAGACTATGATGTAAACTGCCGCAAAATATCGGGATATTGCTCTGCGTTAGGCAACTTCTGCAGTGTTTAAATGGTGTTGCTGGTTCAAGGTTTATAATACAGCAAATATATATTTCACAGCAACACTTTCCTACTAGCATGCATTTTAGTAGCATATTAGCCCTTTATTTGTCAATATCGAGCACTTGCAGTCAGGCCTTAGTCTGCATGACCACATTTTAGAACTACTTGGCCATTAACTTATATTTTCCACTAAATAACCTAATAACTGCTGCTTAATGAGAGTAAGGACGGAAGTTGCTGTACATGAAGTACCACAAGAATAAGTCATTACCCCTATACAATAACATGGCACACACTAAACCTAAATGGTGACAAACCTGATTCTGTAATAGATCCTTCTTAGTATAGTTTACACTAATCCATTAATAGTTGCTTTGATCTGCCCCAATACTGATCCAGCAGACCGGTTTGGACATCCCCGGTGTGTATTTTTGTTCTCTGTAGAGAATATGAATGATTCCCAAAAGAATATCCAAAGCAAATCAAAGGTACTGAAGATATTACTAATGTTGCATATCTGCAGTGATATTTACTGATCAATTGTGTTGCTCTGCAAATCTTCACATACCATTAGGGACAGTTTACACAAATGCAGACAAACATACTATGTACACACGGTGATACTCGCCCCCAGGAACATTCTTGCTGTGATGTTATCAGAAAGCAAAATCATGGAGCTACAACTTCAGCAGGAGAATTAGGAACATCTTGTACCGATCCTGTCTATGTACCCATCTGGATGTACAAGTGATGTAGAACAACACAAGAGACAATAAACATAAGAAGTACTTTGCCTGCTTTATCTACTTTGTTTGCTGAGACCACACAATGTCATTTAATCTTCATCAAAATCTCAACAACAAAGCATGCCACACATGGGAAAATTTAAACACCAAGCTACCGCCTTTAAGACATCTGATTCCTTCGTGGGGCCTCAGTTTACAAATTCAAGACTCAGAAAGACTTCTTAGTATACCAGAGACAGCTATTAAAGCTTATATAGAATTCACTACCATCTCAGTTTCAATGCCACACAACAACATTAGATGTAGGACTAAAAGATAAGCAGATAAAAAATCATACCACCATTGTTTGATTGTGATATGAGTCAAGATTGGGAAGTGGGTATGTTAATTTTTGCATTTCATTTTCATTGCCATGTACCAAATAAGCATGTTCCCTTAAGTCTGGAGTCAAAAATAATATGATGGTCCTATTTTGATTAAATCTCGCTTAAGGGTCGCTTTGCTAGACTGTATTGGACTGTGCGGGTGTTCATGGTGTTCATAAATCTTGCACTGCATCAAAAATGGTATAACAGACTCAAAAACACATCGAGCAAAGTATCATCACTATTCTTTCACAACTTATTTCATAATAACTTGCCGGTTGTCACTTGAGCTAAAGCTGCAACTTCTGGGGGAAATAAGACTGACGAGGTTGATAGTGCCAGAGGCTGGGTTCCTCAACAATTTACAGAGAAACCTATTATCTCTAACACAAGCCACAGGGCTCTTTCTGCTTTTATAAACACATACAACTCACTGATAAGTGAAAGTCCTTCAGATGCCACAGAAAAGCTGCGCAATGACATGCATGAATTCAGGGGCCCTCAGAGGACAGCCCTGGAGGGGGGGTGGAGAAAATCCCCATGCATCAAGGCTGAATAATGGCAAATGTCTCCTAAACTGCAGAAAATAACAATAAGTAAGAGATGATGCGGACACTGCCAAGACAACCAGTCGCAGCTGCTCCCATCAGAAAATATATGGTGGAGGAGAAATGGCAACAGTAGAGCAAATCAAGATGTACGTCTGAGACAGGACTGCTGGGCTGCTGCTAACGATACACACTGTGCTCTCTGTCTGTGAAACGACTACCAGCCACCCTGACCAGGCCAGCAAAACACATGAGAAAAAGATGTATATAGCTTGACAGCATTGAGCCTGAAACTGAGGCTAAGCATAGTTTCTACAACGCTTCACAATTACAATAAGCCCGGCTGCTGCTGCCTGTCTGTCTGTCTCCCACAAAACGCTGCTGAAGTGACTGAAGGCCAGATAAACTAACGTTAGTGTTCACGGAGAAGCACTAAAACGTGAACACACACAATGTTAGTAACTTGTGTGAATATTGCAGAGAAAACGTATCAAGAGGAACCAAAGTGGGACAGCTAGCCACCTAGCCTGACACATACTCCAGACAGAAGACAACAAAGACAGCACGTACCTGCTTCTAAGTCCTTTTTTCAAAGTGTGTCACCGTCCTTTTCGTAACATGGGAGGTTAAATCCTGTGGGAGATAATGACAAGCGTTGAAAACGGGTAGTTATCGCAGTGTTAACCCTAGCTGCAACTAGGCAGGCCTACACAGAAATCGCGATCCGAGGACGTTCAGTGGCTGGGATTGTGAAACTGACAACACAGTCCCGAGCTGATCCGAGAAGCAAAATCGAAGGCAATGGGCCCAGGATGGCTACGAGCTAAGCTAACATAAAGGCTAGTCCCACTTCACCCACCAAATACCCGATTACGCTCAGCCATTTTGACTCGCGACTGAATCCTGTCGACTCTTAAAAGCCGGGGCGACCTCTCTATTGTGTTTCTATTTTACAAGATAGAAATGTCTCACTATTAGCCCTCGACGAAGTTGCCATTCCTGCCTTCCGAGGTATCCACTCTTGTTTACCCAGCAGGTCGTCTGTTCGCTGGCTCCGGCTACAACGCTGTCGTTGTCCTCACCGCCGCAAGAGGGCGCCAGACCGCAGCCAGCAAGCCTGCGACTTTACGACACTTTGCGACAGTTGGATTTAACTTTAATCCCTTTACATTTCTAAGCAGAGCGTTTTGATACAAACAAACTGTGTGTGGAGAGGAAACCCTCTCGTCGTCTATTTTCATTTCAGAGAAGAAGCCCCGTGTTATATCACGTCTAAACGCCCATGCAGTGATGATAATATAAGTTTATGCACCCTTGTTTTGAATGTGTCGCCTTACTACATCATCGATTCAAAGTACTAGCGCGCCCACTAGCGGATATAGGCTGAAAGTGGAAGAAGGTGACAAACCCTCAAATACAAAATTCTTAAGAATGTGTAATTGCACTGATTAATAATGACGTAGTTATTACTTATTAATCCAGTCTATTCATAGGAATAATTATGTGGTAACGTGATCACAATCTATAATTACATATAGGCTACCTGACAAGCACTACCACTGAGAAGCATAAATAATCCCACAAGTGTAAATTATTCATACATAGCCATACATATCCAGAATGCAAGGAATCATTATTTGAGATGAGAGTGACAATGATCGACTGAATGGTTAAAAAGCTGTTGCTGAAAGTGAATCACCGATCACACATAGGCCTACAGACTTTTCCCTCTAACGTGAATATTAACAAAATGCATTGATAATTGCTGACCATACCATTGACTGTGTGAACATCTTTAACAGGTTGGATTTTTTGCAGTTTGCAATGTTATCATGTGTATTTTTAACACAATATCAGTATTTCATATTCAAATATCACGATTATCTACAATATCTCTATTGCAACTCCCCTTGTGTGTCCTGATGCCTGTTTAGATGCCTGAAAAGGTAAATAAAAGGCACAGATTAGTAAAAAAAAAAAAAAAAAAAAAAGATCAGAAAACACCCACAATTTGATTTTTTATTTTTAAATAAATCTCCTATCACAGTAACTGTCATTGACCGCAGTTAGGCATGTTCTGGAGATTAAATTAACATAGAAGGGAAGAGCAATGTCTTGACTTTAGAGATTGTACTGCTGCTCACTCTTTATCTTTTCATTTAATCACCATGTATGTTTGTATATGCAGGGGCTGAGTCTTGTTTGCTAAAATTAAAATGTAGAGAAAGATGGCATTTCATTTGAACCTAAACATAAACAGAGACTAACTTAATCAAACAAATGTGAAGATTTACTCATTTTTGTAGAATATAAAAAGATGGGTAAGGCTTCAGTGTGATTCTGTGAATACATATTATGTCTGGTTGGTCAGGTGTAATGACATTTTTGTATCCTATTAACCTTGACAGGTGCAGGACAGCACATGGTCAAGATCTTGCATATTGTGCAAAACAATAAGTTGTAATAAATCTACAGGTATCAGAAGCTGCTGGATCAAGTTTTAGTGGGTCTCGATTAGATGGAAAGCCAAAAGTCTTCTGAGATCAACAAGAGAAGCAGCTGAACCTGTGTGAATGCTGCTTGACTGTGTGACAGCTGGGTACCTGTGAGCATTAACATATAGGCTGAAGATAAAGCCAAGGCCTGTGTAACTGCTTATTCTTTAATGAAGAATTGTCTGTGAGTATAAAGAATTTTCTCAACCCCATTCTTAAACAAACAAACAAACAAAAAACAAGAAAAAACAAACAAACACTAAAATATGTGTCCATTTTAGTGGAAAGACTCTAACCAGCTACTTATAAACCTTTGATGGAAGCTGCAGTAATGAGTTAAAGGGGAAGTGAAGTTAACACTCTGCCACAACCACCACTTCTTATTAATTAAGTTTACTTGGCTTTTATTTTCTACTGTAATAGACAAGAGATGTGTGCTGTAATGAAAGAAAAGACATTCAAACTGTTAATTTCTTTAGAGATGCTGCCTTTTAAATATATATTTAAAAGGCAGCATATTTTAATAATATTTTATAGAACATTGGTTCACTTGATCCTCCACTACAGGAAGTGGCGTTGTGACGTTTTATGACGACAAACACAGACAACGAAGAAGAAGCTGGGCAAATAGTCCTCGCGCCGTTGTATGCGCGCACGACTCGTTAATCTTGAGGTAAAATGGCGACGGGTGCCATTTCCACGGAGTGTAAGAAAATATCCGAATTGAGAGTTGTTGATCTTAAATCCGAGCTCAAACGACGGAATTTAGATACAACTGGTGTAAAGAGCGTCCTTCTATCAAGACTGAGACAGGTAACTGAAAAATGAACGTAATTGGCGCAGAAAAAGGTGGCGGAGCTGGGGAATGCGATGCACAGTTGCAAAAGGCTAACGTTAGCTAGCTAGCTAGCTAATTTACGCCAATGTTGTGACAGATTTCCTGCTAGTCTAGTATTCAGTCACGTTAACGTTAAGGTCAGACGCACAGGTGTAACTTAAGCGTTCATCCAATGGGAGGGTCAATACAGACATGTGCATCTGCCTCGAAACAACGCACGAATAAGGGTGGCTGCACTTCAAGCTTTGCGATGTTAATGAGCATACTGCACAGTAGCATGTTCAGTCAGTCAGAATCAGTATTTCTTCATTGTCCCTCAAACGGGGAAATATGTAATCTGTTATTGCACAGGGGCGTAGTTTTATTGTGAACTGCGCGGAGGACCACGCGCATGCTTTTACGACGAAGATATTAGTTGACCATCGGGGTCAATTAAGATGTTAAAGGGAAAGTCACGGGAAAGTGCTGATCAATCGATCCTCCGTTTATTACACTAGATGTTATGAAAGCTCGTAAGACATTTTTACAAAAAAAAAACAGTGCTGTACACCCACTGTCGTATCTGTGAAACCTTTTTTTTAATACTTTAATAAAATCTTATTGCTTTTTTTATGCATTTTACGGACACTGACAAAGATTAAAAAATAAACGAACCAAGCAAATGATCAGAAAAGGAACACGCTGGATTGCCATGTCTCTACAGATTGTCCCTGTGATATGTCAGTGTGATAGTCCTTATCCTGTCGTTGATGTGTTTGACCAGTCCATTTCTCCCACTTTTCTCGACATTGTTCCTCTTGAGTCCATGACATATATTTCATTCTCAATTTTAAGCCAATCATCCTGTGTTGGTGGATCTGGCTTGTACCATTTTCTCGCTTTTTTACAAGCCGCTAACACAATTTTCAACAAATATCTGTCCTCTTTTAACTCAACATTTCCTGTCATATGGCCAAAATACAGTAGTACAGATGACTTGGATATGTCATGATCCATAATTCTGACGATAACCAGGTGAACGTCTTCACAAAATTTTATGATTTTAGGGCAAAGCCAAAAAACATTTACATTTGTAGCCCCACACTTACTCCAACATGGCTGTGATACAGACAAGTATTTATTCATGAAACCTTTATTGTATTTGCAGAAAATAAAATTAATTAAGAAATTAATTCTAGCAGATTTTACTTGCCTATCAAATCTGTAGTACATTGTCCCAGAGAGGTTTAAGATTCTTTTAAACAGTATGTGAAACCTTTTATCCCATTTGTGGAAATCCAAAACAAGGCGATTTCACTGATTTTATAAAAGCTGTTTCAGTTTTTATTTATTTTTATTTTTTTAAATGTCTTTCTTAAGGCTCTTGAGGATGAAGGTGGGGACCCAGAAATCATTCAGATCCAGCCTCCAACTGACTCATTACCTCGTAAAGGTGGAAAGGCAAAAGGTAATCTTTTTAACCAATGACATATGGGGGCTAAGCAAGTCAATATATTCTTGTTTTCATGTTGGTTTTTCAAATTTGAATTATTTCACCTTGCAGGGAGAAAAGGGGATTCGGACCTGGACACCACAGGGGACGAAGATGTATTGTCCAAGGTGACTATGGCACCCATTTCTGTTCATGTTTGCCACAACTCTGCTGCTTTTTAGGCATTTTTGCATTGTGTGCCACATTTGTAGAGTTACCATTACCATCATGAGAGCTGTTTGAATGCGTTATGCAAAGGCAACCAATAAATTATTTGAAGTTTTGGTCACACATGGCTCTGAGGAAGTAAAATATGTAATACAGGAAGCAGTTCATACACTAGAGTTATATACTTACAAGTATTATTAACACACTACTCTAAAATGTAAATCAGACCTTTCTAAAGCCACAAAAAAAAATGTGCTGCAGTTTGTAGTTTTTGGATATAAAGGAAAGCCATCAGAATATTGCAATAATTATTTTCTGTACTTAGTCTAATACTTTTTGTTGCTGTCTGTTGCATTACAGTATTTCTCAGCTCATTCATTTATTTTATTTTCTAGGAAACTGAAGAGGATGAATCAGAAAAGGGTACGTATGCTGGCACACCAATGCCGAATGCTAACTCTAGGTTTTTCTTTTTCACAGCTAACTTATATAATGACAAGAAAGTTCTGGTTAAATGCAAAACCTGCATCTAGTGGTGTTGCATGCATCTACCAGCTACGGCACTATTTAGATCACAATGCACTAGGAGGAGCACCAAGGACATACTTAATGAACACTTCTGAAGACTGACTCAAGTTTTTTTGTTATTGGTACACACATGAATCATTGGATGTGGGTTGCCTTAACCCAGGTACTCCATTTCCTTGGATAACTCGGCATGTTTAAAGAAAATGTGTCTGCTTGTGTGGATTTCCTGTTGCCTCTGTCATTTAACTACATTCCCAAGGGAAACGAAGAGTGAAGGCTCACAAACAGGCTGACATTTAACCATGTCCAATTTAATGGTGATCATTGCACTTTCCTGTTGACATTTTGATTACCATCACTTGTGGACAGAACCTGTCAAGTGCACTGGATAGTGCTGAAAACTTGACTCCCTTCACCACAGGAACCGGGCTTCCTTTTTTTTACAGGTTTTATAAGGTGATACAGCCTGTGAAAGTGGCCAGGAGTTGGCTAACTCAAGGACGCTTGTAGAGATGCCAAAGCCTTGTGTCAGGATGCAACTGAAATATCTAGATACTTCATATATTCATCAAAGACATCTATCAACATCGCAAATATTCCTGCCAGCATGATGTGCAGTGCAGAGATGTGATGCCCATCATGGCCAGGGACTGGCAAGGGCAGACTGTTGGGACAGTGGACACACTTTTGTACACAGTTGTGTATAGTTAACTGGACACATAACAAGTTGGATTTGACGATGATGGATGAGTGTTCTGAAATCTTCTGATAAGACATCGATGACATTGAATGTTGAAGAAACACTGGAAGCAACTGAAGATTTACTACAACTCAAATGAACTGAGTTTTGGACTGATCAGCTGGAGATGCATTTTGCGTAATGGAAGAAGCAGAGGGATGAACTGATGAGTTGTTTCACCTCATTTGAACTTTGTCACAAGATTCCCATCTGGAGAACTGCCACACTTGTAGGAAGCATCTGGAGTTGCATATTCAGAATGAATGATGACTCAAGTTCTTAAGATGTGTCAAGAAATGAAGAGCACTAAATCCACCCCCATTTCCAGTGAAGATTGTGTGTTTTGTGTCTTCCTGTGGTGTCTACGCCCTCGATGACCATTAACACTAAATGTGCTTTCTATTCTACTTTTTAGGTCAAGTTACAATCGACATGTCAATGTTAAAAGTTGTTTTTTGCCATGTTTATCCTTGTTAAATCCCTCAGATGTAACTGATACAGATGATGGTACTCGTGAAAATTCTAAGCCAGCACCGTGTGAAGACGGCCTCGCTCAGCCTGAGGCTGAGGCCGAGGCTGAACGAGAGTCAGGGGCTGTGGCGGCTGAGGCTGACTCAGAGCCTGAGCCAGATGTCGAAGCTGAGCCAGACCTGGATGCGGAGGCTGAGCCAGACCTGGATGAGGATGCTGAGCCAGAGGTAGATGAGGATGCCGACCCAGAGATGGATGGGGAGGCTGAGCCAGAGATGGAGACTGACGATCTGGCTGAGATGGATGCTGAAGCCATTGGTTCCTCCAAAGAAGCTGAGGATGATCACCTGTCTGTCTCAATCCCAAATGAAGATGCCATCACCCTAGATGTCGATGGCGACGATCTCCTGGAAACAGGTAAACATGTGAAACTTCCAGATACAGAGGCCGAGAAGGGCACTGATGAGCCAGAGGCCTCCGCTGAGATGGGCCCAGATGATGACATGAAGGCGGAAGAGACGGAGGGTAAGAAAGATGATGGATCCAGGGGTGAGGCCGCGAAGAAAGATGGCAGAGAGGCCTTGAAGAAAGCTGAAACGGGAGATAAAGAAAAGGATTCTGGGAAGAAAGGCCCCTCCACTACTGGGGCGTCAGGTCAAGCAAAGAGGTTTGTCTTTCTATGTCAGTTCTTTGATACTACTACCAAGTCCAGCTCACTAAGAACGCAACATTGTGGGTAGCATCAAGATTTTTTTTTTTTGCCATAAGGGAAATGTTCACTGGTGTACCTAATCCTGCCATTTACTACTTTTGATTTATTTTCTGAAGTTGGTTAAATTGTGACATTTACCAGGAGCTCTGAAAACACTTTTATTTTGTTACTTTGACCTTTCCAGCAGTTTTAAAGCCTTTTCTACGCAAGGCATTGTAAAAGAGCATTAGACCCCGTGATGGCTGTGTTTTTTTTATTTTTTTGTTTTTGGTCAAATGATTCGCTGTGAAGTTGAACAAACCTCCGAAGATTTCATTGGTCCAATGAATAAATTGGCTGACAACCTGACCCATCTCACCACCGGAAAAGAAATGAAGCCTTTGGTTCAGATCTACGCCTTGCCGACAGGATTTATTTTTTTTTCTGAAAAGAACAAAATATGGTGTTTTGTTTCACTAGATGTGTGAATGTCTCTTAACACCAGAGTTTTTTTGTTTTTTTTTTACCTTCACTTATTTCTTTTGTTGTTGCAACATTTGCTTTGTAGCTCTTCAAGAGACAGAGATGGAAAAGCTGCAAAAGACGACAAGGGTAAGAATTACTAAATTTAGTTGTTAGAAATATGAAACCCATGATAGCTTTTCCTGTTTGGTTCAACTTGAAGCAAAGTTTTACATCCATTGCCTGCTAAATATGTTTTGTAAAACGTCTTCATCAGGAGTTGTTAGCAGCAGCAGCAGTAGCAGCAACAGCAGCTCTTCTCGTAACATTTGGGTTAGCGGCCTGTCTTCAAACACCAAAGCAGCTGATCTTAAGAACCTGTTTGGCAAATATGGGAAGGTAAATGATGTGAACTTTTTTTGGAATTAGTTGTTTGTAAAATATCTGTGAATTTAAGCTCAGTGTTGATGATAAATGTTGAAATTAACAGGTTTTGAGCGCCAAGGTGGTTACAAATGCTCGCAGCCCTGGTTCAAAGTGTTATGGCTTGGTGACGATGTCCTCCAGTAATGAGGTGACACGGTGCGTCTCCCACCTCGACTGTACAGAGCTTCATGGACAGCAGATATATGTTGAAAGGGTACGTTAAGAATCAGATATCAAGTCAGAATTGTTTTCAGGGATCTTGATCAGTGTAATGTAACCCTATCATTTGTGGATAAATAGTGGGCCTGCATTTATTCCATTGCTGCTGTTTTTCAGGCCAAAAATGATCCATTCAAAAAGGACAGCTCAAAGAAGGAAGCAGAGGACAAAGCAAGTTCAAGCAAATCAAGTGACAAGCGCATTTCCACAGGAGCAAAGTTGGCTAACAAGTGGGTGACACTAAAAGTCAAAGTTGATACTGTTGTTAATCTAAAGCACATTTAACATTTACATTTTTCTCTATCCTAACATGTAGAACACCGCCATCTTACAAAAAAGAAGACAAGAAATTGGATAAACTTTCAGAAAAGGACAAAGATTTAGCCAAGAAACAGGATCCCAAAGGTGGAAAATCTGAGTCCGTTTCATCCAACTCTGGAAATGATTCTTCGAAGAAAGATGACAGAAAGCACGGGCGTATGTTTTAACAGATTTTCTCATCTCTAAATTAGATAATCTAACTTTGATTTGATCAAGAAGCATATGTCTGTTCTCTCACTTTTATCTTTTATTTTTCTCTAGGACCAAAGAGCCCAGGCAAGATGGTGCCGATGTATCATAACAGAGGAGACAATAATTTTGGCAAAATGAGACCTTTCAGGAGGGGCGGGAGATACTTCGATAGAGTACGACTATATATTTTTTATTCTATTACATTTAATTGAATTGTAATTTAAAGCATGTTTAAGATCTGTCATCAAAGGATATGAAATCAGATTTAGCTTGGTTCTTTTTTTTTCTTTTTTTGCAGCCTTTTGTCAACATGAACGTTCAGAGGCGGCCAAAATGGTTGATTCCTCCTGAAGAGGTATAAAACATAGCATTTATCTTTAAATGTATTTATTTTTTAAATTTAAATGATTCTTTCTTAGCCTTTTTTTAAAATGTATATATAACTTCTACATTTCTATTTTCCCTTTGCAGTTGGAGATGATGAAAGACAAACCGCGTCCTTTTATGAACAAGGGGGAAGACATCCTGCCATTTGAGAAGATGAAGGAGCAGAGGATGCGTGAACGGATGGCTCGTGTGGATCGTGTCCGTAGAGCTGTAGAGTTGCGCAGGTAGTCATAAACACAGTTCATACATTTTGTTGATTTAAAATGTGTGTGTTAAGAATCTTCCCAAATTTCTAAGACAAGGGATGTTTTTTTTTTCTTCCTAAGGCGTCGTGAAATTGCTGAACGAGATCGTCGGGAGCGTGAGCGCGTCCGTCTCTTGCGTGAGCGAGAAGAACGGGAGAACCTGCTCCGGGAGCGCCAGAGACTGGAGATGGAGAGACAAAAACTGGAAAGGGAGCGCCTGGAGAGGGAGAGGCTTGAGAGAGAGAGAGTCCGTATTGAGCAGGTACTTGAACACATTTACCTGCTTGTCAAAGTTAACACCTTTTTGTAGTCAAATGTTCAGGCATCCCTGCATTCTCCCCTTCTCAGTGATTTAATGATTGTGTCAAACTGTCGTAGTCCGGGACTTAAGGTGCGCAGAAGGAAAAAGCAGCATTACTGCTGTGTCTATTAGTGAGAATAAGCTGTTGGTCATTAATTTATTTGTAATTTACCAATTTATTTTTTTTTTGAAAGTATTAAACGACACTCCCAACAAAATCACATAGTCTGCCTGTGATTGTGTTAGGACACCCAAGTCTCTGTCATTAAATCTAATTAAGTATTTTGTCTTTCAGGAACGGCGTAAAGAGGCAGAGCGCATGGCACGTGAACGTGAGGAGCTGCGGAGGCAGCAAGAGCAGCTCCGATATGAGCAAGAAAAAAGAAACAATCTCAAGAGAGGCCGTGAAGTGGAACACGGGTATTTACACTTAGTTTTGGTCCCTTAGCAGTTTTGTGGTGTTATCATAAATAAGATGATGATTGATCATGAAACTAAACTGAACTCAAGTGATTATACACTTCATAGAAAAGTTAACAGAGAGGAAGCTCCCTGATAAGATCCAAAACACCTCTTAATGGCCAAATGCTGGTCAAAAATTAGTGGATACATGTGTTAGTCGGCATCATTAAACTAGTCCCCATTTTGTCTCAGGTATGTTAATTTTGAGTGAAATAAAACTGAAGATTCTGTTTTGGCTACACGCTGACTCCACACTAATTTCCTTTCAACTGTTCGTACTGCCTTGTAATGATTGGACTTTCCTGGTCTCTAATTAACTGACATTCATAATGCACAGTATACATCTGTAATATAGATTCAGATGGATCTTTATCAGCTTTTTTAAGATATTACTTTTTCTTCCTGTAAGTCATTTTTTCCAATGAATTGTAGCAGGTTTGTTTTGTGGCTCAGTGGCTGTGAGGGTGAACTTTTACACCAAGTAATCACCCTCTCTAAGCAAGAACAATGTTGTGTTTAAATGTAAAGTATAAATAAACAGTACCACAACACATTTGAACATTTTCAAATAACAGAAGTGACAACCCTAAGCATTGCTGATCAAATGACTCATGAGATATGTCTGTATTGTGTCAGTCGCAGAGACGACTCCTATTGGAATGGAAACAAGAAGATGCAGTCTGAGTCTGATGTCCGTTTGAACCAAGGCTCAAACTTCAACCGGCAGCAGAACCGCTTTTCCAACTTCAATCCCAGGGAGAGAGGTCGCTTTCCAGAGGCTGCTGCCGAGCAACCAAACACGTATGACAGGTACAACTGAAGCATTCCAACATTATAAGTTACAGGAGGCCTTATTTAGGGAAGAAGACACAGTAGGAAGATGCAATAATATAAAAATATTGATGTCTGTATTGACCTGTGTCAACCAGTCACTGGGACATTTGAACAGAGCCATAGTTGCCAGTCAAAATGTAAAGTAAATTGTATTACAAAGATATAGGTTTGGTTAGGAGTTTTATTTTATATTAAGTGTAACATTCACTTCCAGATGAGGTAGTTTTCAGAATTTAGAACAGGGTAAAAAGGTAATCTGTGTGGATCATGAAAATTAGTTAGTGGGCAGTGTGTTTTTACTGAGTCTGTATTTTTGGCCAAACAAGTTAACCATTTTATGCTGTGTCTTGCTAATTAAATTTTTTGTGATGTGACAAATCCCACATTGTTTTTCTTTTAAGACGCAACCGGTTTGATGGTGAGCCAGAGGCAAAGAAGAGTCGCCCTGCTCCTCACAGAGAGAGCTCTGGCTTTGAGCGTTACCCCAAGAACTTTGAAACGGTCCGCAGAGCTGAGCCACCTCCTCCTCCCCGCACCGAACTCCGTGACACAGACCGCAGAGACAGAGATGAGAGGCGGCCTGTGCCCATTCATGATCGCCCTATGGGAGCCAGAGCTACAATGCCGAGCATGTCGCACAACCGTTCACCCAGGGATGGAGGGCATGGATGGAAGAATGATGGCGGCATAAACTCCAACAAGGGAGACTTGAGGTATAAAATGATGCAGTCTTATGAGAAGCATTATTGGGTGCATGTGTTTTTGTTTTGTTTTTCTCCATGAATTGAAAGCTATTTTTTTTGTCTTGTTTTGTATCTGTAATGCTGGGTTGAACAGAGGACCTATGCGCATGCGTACAGAGCGACCAGGCAGAGACGGCCCAGGCCCTTCACTTAGAGGAGGCTCCTCAAGCAGCCGTGGACGAAGCAGCTTTAACGAGCGAGACACAAGACCCATGGTGATGAGCAATCAGGTTAGCTTATCCCCCTTCAAAAAGCATGAGCGCACATCTGAACTCCTGTACTTATCTTAGAGGATATTGACCGGTCATGCAAAAAATACTGTCATTGTAAAATGTCTGATGCTTATCTTAAAGGTCCTATTTATTGTCCATATATTAGCAGCTTGAAATGGGAAATGACAAATGAGACTAGCCTCATCTGTCATTACTTTGCCTGCGCAAGCCTGTGATCAATCTGTTGAAGTTCTTTGATACTGCTGTACTCTGGATTTCTTTGTGAAGGTCATTTTTTCACGCAGTCCAAAGAATGTGACTAAAGGCATGTTCTCGAGTGCCTCGTCTCAGTGCAGTGCCTCTCTGTGCTCCACTAACACAGAGCAGCAGCAGCTAACGATAGTTTAGAAATGCAGAGTTTGTATTTTTAGCTTATCAATAGTAAATTTATCTTTTTGAATTTTCTCTTCTGTTTCTTCAGCCATTCTCCTCTGGACGACAGGTTGTGGTGGAACGTCACAACAGGGAGCAGGGAATGAGGAAGGAGTGGCACGGTGGATCAAGCTCCCAGGAAAGGGGCTTCCCCGATAATCGCAGAATGGGAGACAGCCGGGGCAGCATGATGGCTCCTTCAAGGTATACCAAATTTTATGAATAAACACCAACCAAACTGCCTAACCCTGTTCTCAGCCATCTCAGACTTTTCCTCTGTTTCTCTCTTTGCAGTCACTCTTCATCTGGACTGAACCGAATTGTACAGATCACCAGCAGCTCCATTGCCAGCGGTAGCAATGTGGGCGGGTTCAAGCCCTATAAAGGAACGCCGCGGCAGTTTTAACTGCAAACAAATGCTGAAGACTTTTCCTGAACTTTTATTTTTAGGATATCAACAGTTTTAGGTGGCACGTTTGCAGCCTCGAGGTTGATGACACTATTTTATTTTGTATAGACCAGTGTTTACCTCAGTGTAGGGTTTTTCTGACAGTTCTGCTGTACCTTTTGAGTAACCCTGTGCACATGTTTTACTTATATTTAGGAAGATGTTGTACAGCCCTAGGTCTTTGTAACAAGTTTTCAAGTGATGTTAACAACGTCTATGCTACTTGAGTGTTGTATGTACATTTCCAATAGCCCAGTGTCACACTCAGTTTTCCAGTGTAATAAGTCTTATTTTAGTGTATTATAGTGCTCATGAAGTGATAGCAATCATTTGGCTGTTTCTCTGTGAGGAAACAGATGACATTATTTTGAGAAGTCATACTCTGTGTGGATTTCCTGTTTTTGTAAAGTTTAGATGGATTTGCTAAAACAATGTCAAACTGTAAACTAGCCTGCATTGTAGCAAAATACCTCTCACAGGCCATGAGTTGAATAACATACAGGTCTGTGTCTGAAATAAATACTGGGTTTTCAGTCTGTTACAGCAGGGCACTCAGTGGTTTTGTGAAGGAACCACAACACGTTTTTATATTTGCTCATTGTTGTTGTTATTCTGCTGATTTACTGACATCTGGCAGTCAAATAATGTCTCACATTTCTGGTACTTTGGATTTTTCTGTCAGTTCACAACCATATTCCATATTGCTTTCTCAGTCGTTGCAGTTTTATTTCTTAATTCAAAAAAACTAATGAAGTAATTTGTCCTTTTACACTCTGACCAGCACATCTAGATCCACACTGCATGTACATAAGACTGTCACATACACCTGTCAGAATGGGTTGATAAAGCTTGATTAAATTCCTGAGGACTGACTTAGAATGGCTTGTGTTGATTGTAGCATCATTGTCTCCTCTACGTCACCTTCTTTGCTTTGTCCACGTCCCCTCTACCATCCAGTACTATGCTCACTGCCATATGTGCCAGCTTCATTATTTGCCAAAACAACCAGCACTCTTTGGAATGATCCCGTCTGGTATGAGTGTCAGATTGGTGGGATTATTTGATGAAATGGGATTTACGTATATTAGGAATTTATACCATGTGAGCATTATATAAAAAAACAACTGAAGATTTAAGATGGGATCAATGTAAATACGCTCCTGCCACATGTGTTGCTTCATCTTCCTGTCTCACCTCAGACTGTATAGATCATGCCAGTCCATTTTTGAAACCTTATTTTAGAGTAAGTGGGAGAACAGAAGAGCCTTCTCTGATAATATAATTGTTTGGTGTGGCCCCCTGGATGTCCCATGCAATGGATGCAATACTTGTTTGTAATAGCTTCCTGGTCTCTGCTATGTAGAAGGATTCTCTTCCCCCAAACATATGGCTGATGAATTAGAGCAGTGTCACATCCAAGAAAAAATCAGATATGTCCACCATAGCATGGCAGTTTGTAGCATTATCTTTTTTTGTCCATTACTTATCTTGATTTCACCTTTTATTATTTTTACTTTTTATTTAATTCTTGAGCATTTCTGTAGTGAAAAATTTCTATTCCAATTTCAGTTAAATTACTGAAATATAACTCAATTACAAGTAAAACTGGTTTTAAAAATAGTAAAATTACGACGTATTCTTTTCAAACTCTACTCAGATTATTAGATACTGTTTAACTATTGATGTTTAATGATTTATCAAAAGCAGCATTCAATCAACAGGGTTTTTTGCTTCTCCAAATCTTCAGTCTATATTTCTCCAGCTCCTGCTCTTTTCTGCTCAGTGATCATGGTCACACCTCCGAACCTGGGCCTCCTGCACAGTTTACTCTTTTTGTCCGTATGCCAGAGTTTTCATTGATTTGTCAGTTTGAGATAAGTAAGCCTTATTGGCTACAAAACTGCAGATGAAAGGATTTGACATTAGTTTAAACTGTATTTGATTTTAACACATGGTGTAATGCATATTAAAGTACAAGTTAAAGTACAGACTTGAAAATGACTCAAAAGGTACAAGTACTCTGAAAAGTTTAATTAAAGAAATTTGAGTAGATGTAATTAGTGTATAAAGATATATCTATATTAGGGCTGTCAAACGATTAATTTTTTTAATCGCAATTAATCGCAAATTAATCGCAATTTTTTGGGCACATTTTTTTCTGTTCTAAATGTACCTTGATGTATTTTTTAATGTTCTTAATACTTTTAACAACATAAGAAAGGGCAAATATGCTTGCATTATGAACATTTTTGGCGGGGGGGGGCTCTCTGCATCTGCCCTGTGTTTGGCTTGCAAGTGATATTTGAGACTCAATGTACTTCGATGGTAAGTCATTTCATGTCGATAGTACATGCAGATAACTTTTGTCCTGTCGACCGAACCAGCGCCATAGAGAGAAAGAGTTGCGACACTCTGTGATGTCGGCGCCGGGGTGGTCACGTGGTTCATGTAAACCCCAATAGTTCCAAAACACAGGCTGGCTGTCATGTTCTTCTATGGGACAGACAGCAGCGATTGCGTTTTTGAGCGGTAAATATTAAAAAACACATACATCCAAGTACTTTTTTAGCTGTTATTGTGTTATTGCATTTTTGTTAATGTCAGTTTTGCATTTGGAGAGTCAGGGTGACAACAAAAAGCTGTGTATTACTTAGATAACTTTTACATTTTTGGAGGGAAAAGCTTAGTGTTCATGTTTAACTTTTCTTTTAATTATCATGCATGTCATGATAATCGTCTCATGATTTTCATTTTAGTGCAACTGGCCTGTATTATTGATTACCGTGATTTGGCTTATAAATTCCGATTCAGCCATTAGCTTACCTTCGTGGTAGCAGAGGTCTGCCATGGTCTATTCAGCATTCACCCAGCAGCTAGCTTCACTTCTTCTGATGAACATGGTCACCCCAGGACCACAACGTCATGTTAGAACTAAGAATATTACTAGAATATTTAAGATTAAGCCATACACATATTATCAAAACTATTTATTTACGCCTGCATGCTTGGGTCCATAGGTAACTGCAGGGCTATTAAGATTTTTCTCTGTGGCTCTGGGTTCGTAACGTTAGCTGTAACTCAACTCAAGTAACTTAAGCAAATAACAAAACACTTGTAACTCCTGTTACAGTTATTGAGACATCAGTGCAAGGATGGCTGATACGAATCCATGTTTTCAAAGAAAGTATTTTTTATTAAACAATGACAGACAACAAGAATGTGTGTTTGTGTGTGTGAACAAGAAAAACAAAAACCAGGGGCAGGTGATCCATGACATCGCAACCACAAAAAAAAAAAAAAGCTCAGGAGAAGGACCAATGCCAATGCGCAGACCATTTGCAGCAGCCACCGCCATCACCGTCAGCCGCCGTGACCACCACCGTCAGCCGCCATGACCACCACCGTCAGCCGCCATGACCTCCAGCAGCAGCCGCTTAAAATAAAGCGCAGTAGCCTACATACAGTAATGAGAGTAACCATGTTAAAGTAAACACGGAACAGTACAAAACATTAGATGCAGGCAACAACACGTCACGTAATAAAAAAGGTAGTATGTCCCAAAATTCAATGAAATATTAAATGAAATATTTATCACAAACGCCCCCGTATTTCTACCAGTGCTAGCAGCTAGAACGAGTCCTATATCACACACATAACCGACTAATGATGGCTGACACGGTCAGGTTCAGCAGATAAAAGCCAAAATAAATAAAACCCTTTGATAATACATGTAAATTCTGCTTGTTAGTTACCAAACATCATTAATATAAAAGTTGCGAGCGATTCATTACCGGACTCGTACGTTACCTTCACAGCTGGCGACGTCGCGCTAGCGAACTAGCTAGCAGGCAATACTTGAAAATTGTCTCTAACAACCAAGATAAAATATAGATAATTATGCCGTGCACGTACAAATGAAGACCAGTATACGCATCACAAAGGGCCTCTGATACAATATAGACAGTTGACAATTCAAAAGAGGTCGATATTTCAGCAACTTACCTCTGGAACTGTTCGATGCGCCGCAATGTAAGTGAATGAGGTCCAGCGCCGAAATGACAGTGTTTGGAACTATTCCGAGCTCCATAACCCGGAAGTAGGCGGTACAAAGCGCCGCCATTTTTTACAACGGAGGTCTATGGGAGTGTCGCCACTCTGTTAACTCTATCACTCTGGACCGAACCATCTGGCAGTGTTTCGAAAGTAGTTTGCCGTTCATACCGTAAATGACCAAATAATATACGGGTTTCAATTATCCACAGGGTCCCTTTAAACGCCGGTGCAGATGTATATTTTGGTAAATAACCGCCGGTTCCAAATAAATGTCGGGTCTAATTTTTTATTTTTTTTAAAAATTAAGGAAGAAGAGGTGTCCACTGACACTGCACGTTTTTCTTCTTCGCCTTTTTCACGCAGTGTGCTGCTTTCTGTCAGTCAGTATCACACTGATGATCGCCATGGCTCCGGTGCAGCAAAACAATAAAAAGTACCACTTGAAATTCAAACTTTCTGTTAAAATATGCAGAGGAAAACTCGGGAGAAGCAGCCGCTAGATGTTTCTCTGTCGACCAGAAGAGAGTGAGAGAAACGGAGCTTGAGCGTCTGTCCGAGGAGGACAGCAACAGGGCCAGGCTGCCTGCTGGAGGGAGGAAGAAGGCTAGCGAGGAGCCTGAGATAAACATGCGGGGATGAGTTATCAGCAAACGGGCACGCCACGAGAGAGTGTCCCGCAGAATGATCAGGACGATGGAGAAACAAATGTCCGCCACCGTGAGTGACAGCAGAGATGAGGAGTTTGCAGCGAGTGCTGGTTGGCTGAATCGTTTCCTCCGCCGCAACAACTTCACTTACAGAAGGATGCCAGAGAATTCACCGAGAAGCTGGAGAAGTTTGTAATGTTTTCATCCAGGATTATTGTGAGGAAGGAATTAAACGCCTGTCCCAAATTGCCTTTTGGTCTGTTAAGTGATTGAAACAACTAAACCCCCCGGCTATTATTTGGTATTTTACGGTAAGTCCTTTCTCAATTTCCTCACTTTTCAGTCCACCGTGTTTTTCCCGAACCGCCAACCCTGCTGCATCTTCTTCTGATTCCCTTTCTGCCACCCTCTGGATCAAGACTACAGGTGCCACTGACGGCCGTAAATCTTTCAATGCGCGTTTTTTTTTTTTTTTATTATTATACCGAGCGTTAATCGCGCGTTAAAAAAATTAACGGCGTTAAGAGGATGTTGCGTTAACGCGTTATTAACGCGTTATTAACGCGTTAACTTTGACAGCCCTAATCTATATATATAGATATCCATCTATATATGGATATCTATATCTATATATATCTATATAGATATCTATATCTATCTATTTATCTATCTATCTATATATCCATCTATCTATATATATAGATAGATAGATATATCTATCTATATATCTATCTATATATATAGATATCTATATCTATCTATCTAGATATCTATCTACATAGAGATATCTATCTATATATAGAGATATCTATCTATCTATCTATAGATATCTATCTATCTATGATCCATGTAATCAAACATGATTTCATTACAAATCACAACAAGGACAACTATTGATCTTAGTCTTTTATTATCCTGGTACTTCTAATCAGGTTGAATGTCCCTCGTCTATAAGGCATTTTGTTATATATATATATATATATATCACCACATACAATATGTGACTGTAATGTGAAAGGCTACATACATTATTTGGTCATTTATGTAAATAGATGAACATTGAAATCAACACAAATGAGTAACCTCCCGTATTCACAAACACCTTCCTTCCTTCTCGCTCGTATGTTTTATGTGAATTATAAATATAATGGGCCGTACAGTGGAGATGATGTTCTTGGGGGAGTTAATAATTCAAAGTTTTTTTGTTTGTTTTTTTGTGACTCAGCCTAAATTTTTCAGTCCACACCATACATGCACCACAAAGTAAAATCTGGGAGTTCAATATTGCGTTAAAGAAAAACACCTCCCTTCAGCAGTCTGGATGTGTCTCACAGAACAAGAATAAACGCTTTCCCTCTGCTACATAGATGACAACGCTCGAGCCTTATAAAGCAGCCTTTACCTTGTTTTTGTGTTCGTAAAAGTTTGTTTGAAAAGTTGTGTAGTTGAATGATGGACTGGAAAAAGAACAACCTGAATTAGGGGTGCACCTACACCATTTTTTTTTTGCTGACTGGGTCAAGTACCAGTGTTGTCTACATATTTTTCTGCCGTACTTCGTAGAAAAACTGCCTCAAATGACCATCGTTCCGTTGTTGTAGTTCATATCTTTGTCACCATCTGTGAGCTGTGTGCTGGTACTCAGGCCTTGGTACGGGTAGCCTTTTGTCTGGTATAGGTGTACCACTAACCTGAATATATCAAATTGCAGCAAGTTCTATTGACATAGTACTATTGTTTTTTTTTTTTTCCAAACAAATTTAAGCCAGAACATTTCGACAGCCCTTTCACACTTTTACAAATTCATATTATTCAGCTGGCTTAAGCTACCGCTACCACCTTGAGATAATTCTTTTGGCCAGTTTTTTTTTTTTTCTTTTAAAAGGTACCCAAAGAACAATAGCACTCTTGCACAATTTTTTTATGTTTTGTATAAAATGAGGTATGTTTCTCTTCTGTTAGTGCATATCAATGTAACAGTGCAAAACCAATTACGACGACTATTTGTTCAACGACCACCTTGTCAAAACACAATTTTTTTTTTTTTTTACAGCATTTATCCCACCGTCACTTTTACAAGGCATACAAGAAAAACAAAACAAAACAAAACAAAAACACTTTGAGACACTTAACACACAATATCCTTCTGATCAATTAATCTTTAGGAAACGAGGGGCATAACGAACACGTTACAACGGAAATATAATGTTCTGGGGGTAATAACGATGAGGGATGGCAAGCTAATGCACAGTAGTTAATCTGAAATAATAATAATAATAATAATAATAATAATAATAATAATAATAATAATAATAATATGTGGCATGTGTAACTCTGCGCTCTTTTTCACTCATACAAAACAAAACCTTTTTCCCAGTTCATCTCAAACTGCCCTAAGTGAAGTTTCATTTCTTAAACTTCCACTGGAATGTCTAATCAGCATGTTCACTTTGATGGGCCGAAACATAAATGAGGTGATACTCGCATAAAAAACAAAGACAAAAACAATAGCTCAATGTTGCCAGACCCCCTCGGACCCCCCCCCCCCCCCCACCCCACCCCACCCCCCCCCCCACCCCACCCCACCCAACCTCTTGCCTTCATCTTATGATTACACATGTTTTTTATTCAAGCTGCATGACAAAAAAACAAAACAAACTGCTGAGTCAATGAGAAGTGTACATAATTAACAATGTTCCTTGTGTGCGAGGAAGTTTCTTTTTTATTTCCCATCAGGTAGTTAACACAAGAAGAGCAGCTTGATTCATTGTTCTTTTCAGTGTGAAGTTCAACAATGAGGGTCTTAAATAAAATAGTGTTGAGTCCTTCGAAGTGTCGAAATAGCTATTGCGTGTACACATACAGACGCTTAAAAGTCGTGACTGAGAAAAGTGACTACAGGCCCAGGAACTGTGCCGATACATAAAAGACACTCGAGGATATATCCCTTCAGAAAGTGTATTTCTGATGTGAAAAGAAATGCATGGATTGTCTCATTCTGCTAATACGCCTGTTTCCTTTTTGTCCTATAAATAAGGTTTGAAATGTCGTAAGGCGTCATATATATATATACAAAACGTAGCCTCGTTGAACACACGTGGAGCTCAAAACTCCAGCCATCGCACAAAGAGCCCATAAGAAAGGGTTCCCACACAGTAGGTAGCCCGCTGCCTCTATGTCATTGTCCTGTCCTGATGTTCCATTTGTCCACACTGAACAAAACTCGCAAGCACTGCGAAAAGACCTCCTCTGACAACAGTCTCACTCAGTCCGTAACAGAAGGCTTGAGTCAAGGCATCCAATTGGAATGTATAGATAGAAAAGTTTCTGCAGAGGCAGTCCCATGGTACAATAATGGCACAAACCGCTAGCTAAATCCATTATAAGAATGCATCAGGTAAATATGTACATCATGTGTTTGCTGCAGTGAAATGCACACAAGTTAAAAAGTGAGACCACAGAATTGCAACGTTCAGAATGTAAATCCTGTTCCACCCAGGAGAGCTCAATTTGTGAACTTATTTTTCGAGGATAACAGAAGAATCTCCACCTCTAGGGCTAATGTAACTTTCTCCAGCATGAAAGAAGACAGGAAACTCGAAGCTCCTGTTGTGTAGTTCTTGACCTCACAGATTTGGACTTTGTAAAAAGGAGACGTTCACCAAAGATAATTGAGCTTTCCTAGTATAGAGGAAACTCACATGCAAATTACCGAATTCTGTGGCATTTCCTTTCAAAACCTGGCCGCAGTGGAACTCCGACATCCAGAACCTAACAGAGGAGATCGTGTTATTGCCTGAATGCACGCTGCACCTCTTCAGGAGCAGAAACTATCAGAAAGAAAAAAAAGGGCCTTTCAGAACTATCATACACTCTTAACTGGCTGCCATCTAATCTGCCAGAAGCTAAATCGTGTCTCAAACGGGAATCATCAGATTCAGACAAAACTCTTGTCGATTAAATCCGCGACATGAATCCCTATTTGCCCGTTCCAAATGTGTGGGTTTTTTTTGTCTGAATCAAAACATAAAAGACGTTAAAATCCAGAAAGTGTAACTCAACTAAAAGGTTTGGGTCGTTTCCAAATCGAAACTTGTCACACCAGCGACGCTCAGTAAATGAGACGTGTATACCACACACCATTACACCACATAGCACACGTGTACTGTACACACCATACACATAAAAACACACACACATTCACATTCAGACAGAGCAGAACATAACACTGCCATACTCTGGTAAGGCAAATCTGAACAGGGCAAGCTGTGATGAGTGTTGTTAGGTAGCTACAGTATCTGGAAGCTATCTGGCAATAATTAACCCTTTAGGCTCACGGTGTCTTGGAGGGGACACGAATAGTGTTACATTGATTTCAAACAGGCAATAATATGAGACTGTCCCTCTCAGCTTACACAAAGAAATAAAACCTCTCGCGAAAGCTGCACACGTACATAAATAAAATGTGAATCTTGGCATCTATCTTTAAAAAAAAACTAAAAACAACAGCTGGGTCTGTTTATATATACGTTTTGTAAATATTGATACGTACAAAAAAAGAAAAGCTTATAAGCTGCAGTAACAAAAAGTGGATGAAATTAATGGTTTCTTCCTTTTTTGGAAAAGAAAGCGGTGAGAGGGTGACATTTTGTTTCTTCAGATTATGTCTTTTGATATAAAACATACCACCCCGAATAAACTTGACCCCACATCACAAATATAGTGCACTTTGCAACTTGTAACAAAGTTTGGCCGACTCTATGAAAGATACGGGGTAGTTGTCGTTGTAGTGTCCCTGCCTCTGATGTCCAGGTTCCACTGAGGAGAGAGGATAGCAGGCACCAGTGGTTTGGGAACAGCAGATCCTGCGTCAGTCTCGTCGCGCCTCTCCTCGAAGGTCTCCTTCCCTCGTTTGTCGTCAGGCTGGGGACAGCGCGTTCAGTGTGTCCAGTCCGAGGAGAAACTGATGCTGTCCCTTTTCTCACAGATAAGCAAATGCACAAAACACCCACACGCACACTCACACAGACACGCTCTATGTTACAAAATAACACATTTGTCTTTATCCTTCGACTCTTTCTTGGCTTTGCGCTCCCCGCTGGAGGACTGTTTTCCCGGGCTGGGTGTGGCTCCGGCTGCTGCCGCCATCCCAGCGCCGGCCGCCACTCCGCCTGCTCCTGCACCTCCTCTGTCCGCCTCGTCTCCGTCGGCAGGCTCCTGCTGCCGCTGCTGCACAAACAGGACAACAGGGCAGAAGAGTGTACAGTTATAGATGTGTGTTTATTTCACGCAATGCTACTTATCGCTGGACACTGAAAAAAAAATAAATTAAACCAAATGTTATTATCATTTTTTTAATGTCTTGACTGAAAATGAAAAGTGAAACTGAAAAGTGTGCATTGTAACATTGATTGTAATAATAGTACAGTGCATCTCACATATCTGCAACATGCAGAGATGTGGGTAAGTCACAGTTGGAGGTACTGGGGGGTCAGTCTCTATAATGACATCATTTTAAAAGGTGCACAATATATTTTATCAATCTGAATGGCCAGAATAACTTATATTTGATAGTTATTAACAACAATTTGAGAATGTTTTGCACTGCAGCAGATGGCAATGTTGATGGCAAAAGATAATGTTCATTAATTCCAGTGATGTACGTGTGTATTTGCACATAGAGCAGGCAAGTGAGATCAGATCTATAGTGGCCACTCGAGACGCCCAATGCCAGGTGTGAACTGCCGAGCTGTCTGTTTGTGATCGGATCACCACAGACTCATGTTCATCCCAGGGATAAACAGCCTATAGTTTATAATGATGCTGCGCAGTGAGGATGTAGAAGTTTAATAGAGGAGAGTGGCGGATATAAGGTAGATATTCCTGTTGACAGAATTGTAGAGAAAAACACCATGCTTCAGCTTCACGTTCAAATAAGTATTTAATATTCTGTGGACACATCTGTTTATATTCTCATGCTTTCTGTTTCAAGCTCGTTCACATGATCTCTCTCTCTCTCTCTCTCTCTCTCTGTCTTTCTCTGCTTCGAGTCTACATCACTATTATCAGCTGGTGCTGCAGCACCCTCAGTACCTGGGCAGGTCCGGGGACAATGGTTGTGACCTTACAGTAAAGTTGCAGCATTATGAAAAAAAAGAAAGAAAAGAAAATCCCTTTTCAGCCTTAATGCCTCCTTTATGGCTCAAACTCTCTGATGCACACGTCCATCTGTTTTCAAACGGCAACATATTCCCTGTGTGCAACACTAAATGCCCCACTTTGTTCAAAGTCCTACATCTCCTCCCTCCCCCACCTGCTTCTATCTCCCTCAGCCCCTCCCTCCCCACCTGTGCCTGTGCTGCTGCTGCTGCTGCTGCATCCGCCGCCGCCTGCTCTTGCTCTTGCTCCTGGTAGTACTGCGAGGCTCGTCGGTCCTCCTCTTCCTGGAGCTTTTTTGCCAGCTCTAGGTCGCTGATGCCCTCGGGGAGCTGTTCCCACTGTAGGTCCTGGCTTTGCTGCTCCTGCTGCAGTGACAGCGCCATGAGATAGTCCTGACACACATGAACAAAGAGGGAGAAAGGCTTGATAAGCAAAGCTTTAATTGTGATGCTTAGGTCTATACCATGCAATTGCACAACATCTGAACTTGTTCATTCCTCACAACCACAGCTCTTTACTTACTAACTGAGCCATTTGTGTCCGTCTTTATTCATTTACATTTGTTGCAATATTCTTTTTGCAGTAATTAGCTTTTGGCAACATCTAATTCAAGCCGGCGTTATCCACTGTATTACATTCAGTATCCTCTATTATGTTATGTACTTTGTCACTGCAAAGATCCAGTTCCACCCTCTGGGACCCTTACAAGTTTCCTCCAATCTAACTGAATTGATTATGAGTGCAGAAAATTGCCTGAATAGATTTTTTCTCACCAGCCCTATCTGGTAGGTAAAGAGGGGCTGGGCCTGAGTAAGCAAAGAGAATAAAAAGTAATAGCCCCCATGCTCTTGTCTGGTCTGTGTGTGTGGGAGCACGGCAGACAATTTGTCAGTGGGCTCCATGTCTGGACCACTCCAGCCAACAAATGAGCAGACAGCTGTGAACCCAGTAAATATACCCGAGAGACATAAACCCAGTACGGCGTGGGGACTGTATGGTACAGCAAGGCATGGATGAGAACAAAGGGGGCGGCTTTTCAGGCTGTTGCGTGTGTCTAAAAAGCTGGTATGAGGAGCTGGAACACATGTATTATTGAGGAACTTCACTTTAATTTTTTTAGTTTGTCTTAAGCCTGAAATGGTGCACAGTTGATTTTACTCTGGAGTTTTCCACAGATTTGATTCCATGTTTTGTTTTGTTTGGTCCCTCCTTTTTAAAAAAAAAAAAAAAAAAAAAAATGGTTTGCAGTGTGACGTTACTGGTCTTGTATTCCGTCCTGGGTTTTGTGGCGCACTGATGGTGTGAAAGGCACGTCATGATTAAGCACACAGTAGTTTTTGGAGTGGTTAGTTGCCGCGCTCAGACCTGGTCTATCTGATCCTGCTGGCCTCGGTACACGGTCTCTGGATCGGACGGAGGCCGCAACCGGAACTCGGAATCGCAGAAGTTTCCGTCTCCGTCGACGTTGTGCAGACTCTCCCAGACGACCTTCTCCTCCGTGAGGAAACCTTGGTCTGTAACCAGGAGGTACAGCTGGCCCTAATGAAAAAAAAAACAACAAAAAAACACATACACATTACATACACACATCTTATCTCGCTCATACTATATATACACGCACATACATGGGTACACACCCACACAATCTGTATATGGTTGTTTTGAATGTGATGGTATCCACATAAGTCTGCAGCTGAGTGATTACAAGAGAACTTAGGCTGTCATGATGCTTTGTCTGAGGGTCATAGGTGATGCACGCAGCTTTGCTTTCATTGGCAACTGTAGACTGGCATTCAGAATAAAAGTAAGCAGGCGCCACTTCCCCTCCTGTAGATAACAGGAAAGGTCTGCCCCCCCCCCAAGCTGCAGTGATATGGTGAGCCAGCTGTGGGCACGGGACTACTAGAGATGGGATGCAGATGTGTAAAATTGTAAATCTGTGATACTTAAGTATGTACTTTTCATCAGTTTGAATAACATGTTGAAACAAGTCTGTAGTAGCGGTGGACAGCAGATGGTAACACGTGATATCGCCTCTTACGAATACAAAGTGGCATTAGACAGAATTGGCCAGGGGATAGCTGCTTAAGATTGCTAACTTCAGCAGACATCTCTGCAACACAATACATTGATGTCTTTTCTTCACAGTTGATTCTTTTTGTTATTTTAATGAAAATTCTGGCAATATCTTACAAACTGCTCCTTTAAAGCCAACGTTAAATTCTCTAATTTGTGTCTGAAATGTTTTTTGCAGGAAAAAAAGATAGATTTATTACATTACAATCATTAAATTGCTCATATTCATTCTCCCTAATTTAATTCCAGAATATACAAACATCTTTTCAACAAACAAGTTTCACTGCTGGACACAAGACATCTCCTACTTCCCTTTAAAGTTCGTTCTCAGTGTGTTCGCACTGGGGGATTCACATTTCCATGCTGCACTTGAGTATGGGATCGTTCTACACGGCGAAGCTCAAACATTCAACTGGAACATTTTTGACTGGAGGGTTTATTTAAAATGTTCTAGACAAAACACAGTAGTTTGTTCCTGTTAAAGTAAAGGGCTTCAGGGCACTTGTCACTGACAGGAGGGCCAGTTCGAAACACATGCGACCTATTTAAGTTGCTGCAAAATCCACAGTGAACTCCATGGCATGCAACTTTCGATCTCACTGATGCGAATGAGGCAAATGAGGAAGTTACTGTGTTTACCTTGTACTTGATCATGGTGCTAAAGTGGTTATTCCTGAAAAAGACGCAGAGCTCTCCCTCCTGTACAGTGGACGTGAGCTCACATAAGCCGTGGTACGTCAGCTGTGTGGCTGTGCTGTTAAGGAACTGCTCTGCCACGATGCCTGGGATGAGAGAGGGGGAGGAAGAAACGTACAGGAGAACAAAGAAGGAGAGAATGAATTTGTGATTTATTAGCAATGAGTCTTACTTGAATATTTTATTCCACCGTTATGTTTTTCTTCTAGTTCCTGCTTTTTGCAGAATATACAGACTCAGATTTAAAAAACGGATCTGAAAATGTGTGGTGATTCTTTTATTTTAAGCTTCGACTGTCACGTTTTTAATGAGTTCTGAAGAGAATCATTTAGCCGAGAAAGGTGAAAGCACGGGTTTCTTTCTTTTCTCTCAAATGAACTCTTTTTGATTTACAAATATTTTTATTGTCAGACCACAGACCACTGGATGAGTCATCTGCACTACAATCAAAGAAAATTCCTTACTCATTCATGAACATAGGTCACTGTTTGGAAAAAATGTCGGAAACAGTTCCGTAATGTCTGTAGCAGCGTTCTGACTGCGTGCTGCTGAGAGTGGTCACAGTTACTATAGTGAACTCAATATAGGCTGAGAGACAGATGGCGAGAGACATCTGTAAGACAGAACATTCAATTTGGAGCAAACACACACAGAATCAGAGCGATTCTCAAACAGATAGAGAGGCAGTCGACTGCAGAATGAGCCACAACTTGTACAGACGGACGGAGAAGAAACTAACTCAATACTTCAATACATAATATTTAATATTTAGGCGCTCGTAAGCATGACAACAAAACTCAGAGACAGATGTTTCATTTTCTCAGAATATCAGACCAATTTAAGCAGTTGCCAATTAATTTCCTCTAGTTTTCATGTGTAGATAAGCATTAAAAATCGCTTTATTAATTATTTCTGTGCTACGAAAGCAGAACACAATAGAAATGAGTGAATTTCCCGTGTCCGTCTCATCGTCTACTGAGGCCTCGGTGTGTTGACTTGGCAGCAGCCCAGCAGACAACTACTCAGGAAGCTCAGTGTTGAATGAGCAAATATTTTTAGTGGAGAAGTTACCGACAGCTGGTAAGAAGACTGTGCGCTGTGGAAGTAGGTCATTTGACGACTGGCCACATGTACGTCCTGGTTTTATTTCAACTTGGTCACTCAAGTTATGTTGCACTTAAGCAAATATGTTACATTAAAGTGAAAGAAAATGTCTCTTTCTCCACTTCCGAGTACACTTTGGGGAAAAGAAAAGAGATGCGGGGGGAGACAGGAGGCGAGTTGGGCAGGTCAGAAAAGTCTAGAGTGAAGAGAGAGCACTCACCTTCCCCTGCCAGCTCACTGTTGTCTGACTGTTTGCAGGATATTATCTTCTCCACCAGCTGGTTGTAGCTACAATTGCCCACTGCCTTGACAATGTCATGTATCTGCAAACAAAGATAAAAAAAACTGTGGGAAGGAACATTCACCAGGCTTTACTGCTGTTTTTACTCAAAAACACAGCAAAAGCGTATACTAGAGAGTAAAACTCTGTTGTCGAGGGGTTCATACTGAAGCTATCATCGCTGTGCAGACTTGATTCCTATTTGGTACAGTCCAACTGAACTCTGCTGTATTTAATTGTTAACTAGGATCATATGAACACTTTCATTTGAGCACTTGAAGACAGAAGTGCACACAGATCATCTCAGGTGGTGGTCCACTTCCAAGAGAACTCTGGAGGTGTTTGTTTGGGTTGGGAACACAAACCGGACCAACTACAGACCTGTGTGGGACTACATGTGGAGTTAGTATGAATTCAAAAACTACTCTTAAAATGCAAATGTAGTAATTTATGACACCTGTGGTCTCTCAATCAAAACAGTAAAAAAAATACAGGGTTTAATGACATTGCTAAGTAGGGTCGGACAATGGGAGTCTGTTGTGACTCAGGCAGAAATGTTCATGGACAATAGGGGTGTGCCAAAATATCGATACTACGATATATAGCGATATTTCGTCTTGAGGTACGTTATCGATACACGTGCCATATATCGATATTTAAAAATGTAAAAAAAATAAAAAATTTTTTTTTTTTTTTTTTTGGCCCACCACCACCACCCCTCTTCGGAGGACAGCTTTATCTTTATTCAAACATAGGTATACAACCAAATAAAAAAATAAAAAAATGGTTTAAGTAGCTCTGAAACCCACACATATAGATATTTAATGATAGTTGTAGTCAGTGTGTGTGTTAAGAAGAGACACTGTGCAATATACTCTTTGTTTACTTGGCTGTCATTCATGTGAAATTGATTGACAATGTTTTGTAATTCCTGTGAAATGGATTCAGTGCAGTCAATAAATTCTGAATTTCTTCAGTGACACAGATATCGTGATGTATCGTGGATGAAATTCCTTGCAATATATCGATTATCGCAGAATCGCTGTATCGTGATATTATCGTTATCGTGGGCAAAATATCATGATAGTATCGTATCGCGAGATACCTGGTGATAACCAGCCCTAATGGACAAATATTAAAGTCTTAGTTTTGTTCAGTCACATTCGCCAACTTACTTTCTCACTCTCTGACCTCTGATTATCTGAGCCACGTTCTGTTCCACAGTGTACATAAACACTGTTCCCTACACCCTGTTCAGGGAATGTCAGTTAAGGCAACTTCCCTCAACAACATTCCACCATGCAAAACACGCTGCAACGTCACCGATGCAGACACCACTTCCTCTGTGCGTTATGCCGTTAAGGTAAACACCTTAGTCACTGCTACAGGGGAAATTCAAATATTGAATATATCTTTAAATAAAGACTGATACATTAGATTATATAACTTTTAAATACATTTGACTTGATTAATTTGAATTGTTTATTTTCCAAGATGAAGCCTACAGTGTCATTTCTAAAGAAACTACTATCATGTGTGTGTTTAGAGACTATTATGAGATATAATATGTCGATGATTAAAAGATTATTGTCTCGTAATAGATATATTATGTAATCCTTGATAATTATGAATGGCACAGGAAATTAATGCCAGATATCCTGCACCCTGTTGTTGTCACCATTGCCAACCTTACATTTCTCAGGTAAAAAGGAACAAAATTACAGAAGCAGTTAAAAAGTAGCTTTCCTTCGAAAAGTGAGAGAACTATTCAAATAAATCAGTAATAAAGCAATACAAATAATACATATTATATGAGCATTGTCATTTTTAGATAAGTCAGGAACTTAAATATTCACATCACTAACGATAAAGTGAGTTACAGCTGAGCTCGATTGTTTGGCCGCAATGACTGATGGGTAATAACAGCCAGCGAAGTGATGAACCGTTCTTCGATCCTTCCCTCCGCGGTTCTCCTTTCCCTTTCACTGAGCATTTTCGACTCCCTACTTAACACGGCTGAGTACCCTGTGCATTCCCCCCTCGCAGGGACCTACTATGAAATGTTACATATCATGTCTTTAACACATTTGCTAATTGTGGGAACTGTTAATAGCGTGATCTTCTTTATAATCACCCGAAATCATTTGGTTTCCATGGTAACATGTATTAGCAAATGTAGAGATTATTTTAGAGCAACTACTGTATCCACTTTATTTGTTACAGGACACCGGAATTTTTTCCTGTTTTATCTGTCTTTTTTAAATGAACATAAAATAAAATGGTAAAATTTTAATCATGACTAATTATGCTCATTACCAGCTATTTATTTCTGTGACAGTAGAGGAGGTAAATTAACCAATAATGTGCAATAAGGTTCAGTAAAGCCGAATCACCAGAATTGGACAGAAATAGTTACACGTGAGTGCACATCACACAAGTGCCTATGTTTTGTTTGCACAAGTTAGGGTTGATACAAAACTGTTGTAGAGTAATTCATCATTTGCAGTGAATCTGAAAGAGATGTTTCCAGGACGGACAGGAGGACAATACAACAAGGTGGTATCCGTGGCGAAGAGAAACAGAAGCGATGATGAGTGAGGTCCATCTCACCTGGGGGTCAACCAGCCAGCCATGATAGAGAGGGATGTCCAGCAGATCAAACACGATGCATTCTGGGGTGTACTCGAAGA
The DNA here is from genome assembly GCF_900880675.1 of Sparus aurata. Lineage (NCBI taxonomy): Eukaryota > Metazoa > Chordata > Actinopteri > Spariformes > Sparidae > Sparus > Sparus aurata. Next base: position 26,134,942 of record NC_044190.1, read on the forward strand.
CTCGCACCCCTGTGAACTTCACGTTCACGTCCAGGCCCGTCTGCAGCTTGTGCAACACTGCCATGGCATCGCTCATGTTCTGGGAGACAAGCAGAACAACAACCTTTCAAAACTATTGTCCAGAACTGCGTGATACGAGTCATGCTGAGGGATTAAACACATTAAAAAGAAACGTTTGCCTGTGTAGTGTAAATATCATACAGAACCAAAAGCTGTGTGCGTTGCAGCTGTTGTCATGTCTTCATTTGTTACATTATTCCTGGCTGTCTGCACACAGTCAGCAAAGCTGGGAACTATCAGGGATTGATTTTTCTACCTTTACAAGAAACCATTAGCTGCCATTTGTTCCTGTACGATATATAAAAAAAAAACCCTCATGCCTTAATTTGGTTTTGTCAAATATTTTGTCTTTATAGTTAACAGCACTCTGCTTAAATTGAGTATTTTTGTATTTACGCCACTTGTTATGTTTTGCTCTGTTCACTGTCAATCAGCCTTCTACCACAGGAAGAAATGGAAGTCTCTGCCAGGAAACCATCTGATATTAGATTTCCGTATAAGCTCTCAGGCTCATTATTGTGAGACATATTTCACTTTGGCGCTATTACCAAGTGTTAGACAAATGACCGGGAACATTTGATAACATAATGCAATAGCCCTGCAATAAACACTACATTTGTGTGTTTTTGCATTTATTTTTGATAGTGGACAGTAGAGACATGGCAAGAAAATTACCAGGGGACGCTGCAACTTGGACGGAAAGCTGCCTCTAGCTCACCAGGTCGCCCTTAAAATGTTCATATTTTAGTACAATCGTGTAGTACACAAACCTAATTGTATTATAGTCCGACCGGTAGTGAATTTCTGTGGGCTGATTTGGATACAGACATCAGGGAGTTAAAAAAAAACTGTGACATCTATATATCGCCTAATATTCTGTTATTCACACAACATGTACAATATACATTTTTTTGCAGCGATCCCACAAATGTGGTTATCAAATACTTCAGACAACACACATACATATATAATGGAGGCTATTACATTTTATATCAATATCATATATAGAGAGAAACGGTTTAAAGGACACATGCTCATTTTCAGGTTCGTAATTTTAGTTAAGAGGTTAAAGAATCATTCCACATTGTGACAAACCACAAACAAAGTTCATCCTACAGCTTGAAGGGGTCAGTACCACCTCTTAACACAACAATTATAAATTCAGGCAAAATGGACGGGCGACACATTTTTATCCCCTTTATTTTGTCAAGTGACAGAATATCAACAAATGACTAAGTTTAACTGAGTTTGTTTTCGGATGATGGGAGATGAGTCACTGTAACACGACGTATGCATTTATGTCACTTTTTCACATGACCCCCCCCCCCCAATCTATCTTACACACACACACAATCTTCAAAAGTGCCCCTGTGCTATGTGCCAGACAGTCAGTGGTCTGTGGAAATAGAAATAAAGACAGACATCAAGCTTCCTGGTGTACATACTGTACGTAGCTCCACACCGGGGAAGTAAACATTCCACAAAACAAAGCCTGAAGGCATAAAGATGCCCGGGGCAAGTTCACCGTCTTCATACATTTACCGAACAAAACCCCAAATCCCAGCAAAGCCATCACAGAAAGTGCTGCTCTATGTGTAGTTCAACCTAAAAAACACCCCTGGACCTATTTTAGAGCAGCAGCATGGTCAGGATGGCTGACAGCTTCAAATCCTACAATTTCAGTTTATTCCAATGCTTTTAAATGTCTCATCTAGAAATCGCTGTGCTTGATTTGCTGACGTTACACAGACTGCGAGGAAGTGATGCTTCACCTCGCTTCACCTCTCTTTGGCCTTCAGGAGTCTCTAAGAACTTGTGCCTGAAGAGAGATGCTGACTATGAGAAGAATAGCATCAGCCTCACCACTTGCAGGGTCTTTACAAGTTTCATTAAAATAAGGTACCTCTAGGTTCCTGAGGGTTTTAATTGGATTTGTCTTCTGTGGTATCCATGTAGTCCAAATGAAACTGAGAAAAATAACCCAAGGCATGCAGTTTTTTTGCTTTTGACACTATTATGAAAAGATTAGAACTTTTTTAAGTGAGGTCATTAGATGAGTACTTTAAAGACCATTTATCTTTACATTGTTGAGCGACGATTTTATCAGTGGACCAACCTTTCTCTGCGCTGTGTGAACATTAGAGGAAACACTCTCACACATCACATCACATGTATGCCAAATACGACGCATTTATGCACCCGCACACCTGAGAGCCTGACAGAGCTCTTGCATCCAGCCTCAGAGCAATGTTTCCCAGCTGGCTCTAAACCTCCGCTGCCATTTAACTCTGAGATCAAGATAAGTCTCGCAGCTGAGTCCTACAACTCTATCATGAGTGTGTAGTCGGGAGTGGGCTCCATTTTCAGTTCCATCACGACACATAAAATAGCCTAAAAGAAAAGCCAATTCATTTAGACAAACAGGAACAATGAACCTAAGTCTACAAACAGATTTATTAGCAGTTTAACACATTTGAAACAGGGCTGGAAAAATTTAAGTCACCATGTATCCACTTTTTAACGGTAATGTGAGAAGCAGAGCTGCTTCAAACACCACATAATCAGTTGTTTTTGCAGGAATTCGTTTGAACACTATATTCTTCAGTTTATAGGAGAGATACTGCACGCCCCATGAACAGTGAGCTACACCAGCGTTCGATGCTTGGCACAGAGAGCTGAGGTGAAAAGCCTTCATCTGGCCCATCTGAGAGTGTGGATTAGGACGATTACGAGCAGCAGCGATGGCCGGATTAGCGGGGCTGTGTAATGGACCACATCTCTTCGTTTTAGGGCAGAAGGCTGCAACATCAGATGAGCACTTGAAGATCAGATGATTAGCACTGCATCGCGCACATTCATCTGCGCTTGTGTTGGATTTCTATGGTATGATATTAACATAGAACTCAACTGAGGCTATTCAGTATTTTTACTTTCCATCTTCACGATCAGTTACATTCACCATAAATGTACCTAAAAACTGCATCCTGAGTGGCTGTCATTAACTGGTAGTTGACAGATTATGGGTCCAAGTTAACAACACATAAGTAGCAGTTGAATTATGCATCCAAGAAACCAAATAATAAATCAAGCCTCACTAGAAAATTAAGGGGAATTATGATGAAATGTTGTAGAATGTTGCATTTTGAGTTTAAAACCAAAGCTTCTCTGCCAAGCAACACAATCGGGCAACATTTTTGGGTTGAAAAATAAAGCCAAAGGTTGACACTGAGGTCAGATTTGGTGTCCTTGCTATATAAAATCATTTTATGGAATTTTAATGTCAAGTGTGAGAATTTCGATGCAAAATGAATTAGTTTGTCTGCATTCATACCTATAAAAATCTAGTTAAAAATGCACACAGCAGATCTATGAGCCTAAAGAAAACAAACATATCAATCACTGTAGGACAAAAGTAAACCATTACCTAATGCCATGACCCAGCAGCACCAGCTGTAAATAACAGTTTACTGTGATGAGACTGTGATGAGACTGTGATGGGACTGTGATGTCCCTCAATGTGGGTCAGAATTTTATGAGTCCTGGCACACATCAGCAGCTGCCACTGCTCCACATTTTTGTTGGATTAATCATCAAGCTAATCTAGTGTTTATAATGTTTATAATGTCAGCGCCCATTTACATAGATAAGGAGGACAGAACACCTCTCAACATGATGCAATCCGACAGGGCAGCATCTTTAACTATGTTGACTGTAGACATGAATCAACCCCCTTCTGACAAATTCAACATGAACTGATTATCAGCTCATAAAGATACAAAATATTTGCATCAGAGCTACTGCAATGGATTCCATTGAACTGCACACATGTACATAACTAATGATAATCCAATGTCCAACTTCACCTCTGATCTTAGAATTAGCTGGATCCTGCTCGTATAAAATGAGCGTCCAACACCACAACCTGCACGACTGGCAGCCAAGTCTCTACAGTCGCTTCGGTTATGAGCTTTCATGATCCTTACTTTAAAAAAACAAGCCATTTCTTTTGTCTCATTTAATGTCTTTGCTTACTCGCATTGAGATGTACATTAAGAAGGCCTTTTACTTGATATTCTGGATTCTAGTGTTGCGAAATTGACCATATTTTCCCTCGGCCGTGTCTCGGTCTCAGACATGGAGGACTCTGAAATGTATTTTAAGACAAAGACTTAAAATAACCACAACTACAGGGATATTACTGTATAAAATTATTGCTTGATACATATTGTACTAAATGACAAGAGTCACCAACAAGACCTCATGTTTATATAAAAAATGTGTTAGTGTGAGGTACATCAAAAGGAGTCCTTAATAAAATGGTAAGGCTGATTTCAGATCCTTGGTGTCTTTTGATTTTTTCTTAGGTATTCATACGCACATTTGGCAATAAAAGAGGAGAATGAAGACAGATTTTCCTGCGTCTTGTGTGTGTGTGTGTTTTTATGCATATGTGAATCTTTCGGATCAATAAGTGCCTTTGGTTAGCGTGTTCCAAATGTTATTGTAGGTGTGTCATGCAGCGTGGTACACGCTGGTCTCGGTCATGACCTGGTCTCTGTTTAGGTGGTCTTGACCAAACAGATGCTCGTGTATGATAAATCATTCAGGCCGAGGTTAAGATGCTTCTATCGACTTTCCCTCTGAACCAAAGTTTGGTTTAAAGAGACATTTGTGAACAACACCCACCGCTGTGAGTAAGTTCAAACAAAAGAGGTTTCTAAAAACATGATAACCCATTTCCTCCAGTGGCTCAACAGTCATGGTGGATGAATTGCTTTGTTAGAGTGCTGCTGTTGAGTTGAGGGTCCACAGAGACAAACGCAGAGCAAACCTACACTCTCACTTCCACAGCTCCTCCGAGTAAATATTTAACAATAGCTAAAGAGCAGCCGTGCTACTGCTATTTTAATCCTCATACACTCCTGTGACAGATGATGTTTTTTAATCCGAATTTAAAAATAGAACTGCTTCTGTTGTGAACTCCTACTGAACAAAGTCAGGGCGGCTTCAGCTGTATCTTGTAACAATCCAATAGGCAACGAAAACGCATCTCCTATAGATAGGAAAAAAAGAGGATACCTTGATGTGTTTGATATGCACATAAACACATCTCAGATATCTCTCAGATCCAAGAGCCCTGCCCACTGTAGCCCCCACATACTGTGTCAACAACAGCGCACGGACATGAGGACACCCACACGCAGAAGCGCTCCCAGGCCGGCGTCTAGGATTAGACTGCCATAATAACTATGCAACACAAACTCTAACCACTCCCTTCCTTTAACGGTGCATGTTGAGGACACCACCGATTTATTTAAGAGGTTGTATTTCAGCTCAACTTAAATTTAGAAAGGCTGTTGCAGTGAGCTTCTACGAGGAGACTTTCTTTTTTTCTACTCCCTGAATGAGGGACAAGTGTGGCTTCAAATCATTCACAGATGTGCTGGTGCTCTGCCACGCAAAAGGAGGAGAGGGAGGGAAGGAGGAGAGGGAGGGAGGAGTAGGAGGGAGGAGAGAGAGGGCCTCTCCCACTCCATAGGCAGGCAGCGGAGATGGGAGGAAGCAGGGGAGCTGGAGCTGGAGCTCCATCTCCAAGTGCCTCTCATGGTAAGACACACACACACACACACACACACACACACACTCAGTAATAGCCGGGAGCTGAACCCAGCCATGCGTCTCTAAGCATTCACAGCCATGTGAAACAACATAATCTGACACTCCTGACCCCTGTTGTTCCCTGGGCCTTGCAAGACACATCTTATGTAACCTATAGAGCAGCAGTGGAAAAAAATCTAAGCTGCAGTTTTGTGTGGTTTGCCATCAACTTGCCTTTTTTCCATATTACGGCACACCCGCTGACCTTATCTGCCGGCTCAATGCAAATGTACTAACCTGCTTTGGTGCGAGCGTGCAGCTATACTGCCTGAGCAGAGCAGCGTGCATCCTGCTTTTTGTACTGCAGTGAAAGTGCATCAATGATGGCGGTGCAAGCAGCCGAGATATTTTGAGTGTGTGTCAGAGTCAAAAGTGGGAGTTCACGTTAAACTTGCACAATTGTGCTTCCACACAAGGAGGGCTTATAGAGAGAGAGAGTGTGTGTTCATCCCTGAAGCCCTGAGCTCCTCGACTACCATGAACACAGTCAGCAGCTTACTAATGCACACACATAAGCAAAAACACACGCCTGTTTTATAGTGCTCTGCAGTGATAAGCAGGTCTTACCTGCTCGTAGTTTAGCCGCTGAGCCTCCGATATCTCTTTAGGCTTGGTTTCCAGAATGTAGTCTCCTGCAGAGTGACACAAGGACAGAGACGTTGGCGGAGCAAAACAATCAAAACCACGATTTGCACTGACATTCACCAAGGCTTCATGGCTTAAGCGTTTGTACTGAAGGTGCTTTGAGACATTTCAAGAAGCCACTAGGGGGTGCAGCGCTAGGGATGGGACAAAATATCGATCCAGCAGTATATTGTATTGCTTCCACTAACATACGCCAACATCTGGCTTTCGTCTTCAAATGTATAATCAGCATTTACTCCCACATCAACTGACTCTACAGTATGTGCTAATGGGTATTTATCAGCTCCGGCTTCAATCGGCTGTGTTGAAAACACCACACCCTTGGGAATGCGCTACTATTCGCCCCGCAGTCCTAGAGGCGTGATCCTCTGATGCGCGTAGAAGTTGATGACGCTTGCTGGTTTAAAACTTTTCCGTCTGTCTGCGTCCAAGAGTGCTTGAACATTATTAAGTGTAAGACGCTAACTCTGGTGAAGAAGTGGTAATAGTGGTTCTGCTTTCTGGCACTTTGGCCACTTTTTGCCAGTATGTGGCTCTTTTACATTAGAGTGATGGCACACACAGACATGGACAGGTTGCAGTCTCTGAGGCACTAAGCCAAAGCTCTATTCACTGTTTCATGTAAACGTTCTGTGAAACAGCACAATGCAGTGTGTAAAAACGCAATCCTGCACTCTGTGCTGTCAGGGGTATACTGTACTCTTCAGTTCGACAGATATTGTGATGCATCGTTAAGATGATTGTCTCGCAATGTATTGATGATCTCAGAATCGCTGTATCGTGATACCATCCTTATCTAGGGCAGATATCACTAATCTTACCGTATGGTGAGTCACTCTGTGATCGTCACCCCTATTTATCACGGGCCAGCAGTTTCTACAAAAACAAAAAGGCTGTGCCAGTCGTGTAGGATCATTAGTCGAGTCCCTGTCCACTGCAGTGTCACTTGAGAGCTCCTTCAGCTTGGCTCTGGAGCAGCCTGGCAGCTGTCTGGCTCCGGCTCTGCTCAGCCCGCTTAAACACTTTTTTTTTACAAAACACATTTTACACTTTACACCACATCGGATGTGTGACATGTAACACGTGTGATTGTTTTATGTTGTAACGTGTTCACCTTCCCTAATGGCACACTTGCCTTAACATTTTTCCTTTTGCGTCTTTTTTTTTTAGAAAGATTTACACCGTTTCACAGATTGAATAGCGCCTGGCGTTAGGCAAATACATTCTTGTTATTGCTGCTTTCGTTGTGGTCTGCCCCTTACTTTGCAAACTCTTGTGTAAGTATTTTTAAAAGCGCCTCATAGAGAATCATAAATTTATTAGGAGCTGGCGAGAGCGTCGTGCTGCACTGACAACACATACTTTCCCTGAGAATCACTCAGAAGAATGCCGTCGACCTGCTGTCATCAACAGCTTTGTTAAGTAAAAACAGCAACACACGGCGAGGAGGAAAAAAAACTGAATGAGTGGAGTACATCCAGGGTGGAAGGGTGGGGAAAAAAAGCCTTTTTCTTGTGTTTGGTGCTTTATAATTGTGATGACTGACCGGGAAAGGCACGATGAGTTCTTCGTGTGCATGCTGAGAGAAATAAATGCTCAGCTAGCCACATTTTTGACACTCTTAAGCAGCAGGCACGCTTATGCTTTATGACCAAAACTCTGAACTGATGCACCAGCAGACTCTCTGTAGCCGAGTTTTACGACGTGCTCGGACTAAGACTTTCAAGCTGTCCCGCTCTTCTGACTCGATTTCTACGCTGTCACCCTAGATAAAGATTTGAGCGTGACTCGAGATTATTTCCCCGCAGCGAGCCAGCCGGCCGAGTGGTTTTACTACACTGTGTCCACAACAGGGAAACCCCCCTCGTTGCCTCTGTACTCCAGTGAACTGAGGACACACTCCTCTCCAGTTCCCCACCCCACCCTTCTTAATATCTGGATCCGGCTGCCTCTATGCATGTGGATCACTGGCATGCTACTGCTGAGTCGATGATTCACGACCACCACCGCACTTTAAACACCACATCTGAACTCCATCACCCTTTAACCGTTTGTGTCTTGTGACAAAAACATTGTTTAGAGGTTACCTGGCAGCCCCTGAACATTGCACAACATTAACATCATTGTTATGACATCTCAAAAACTAGAAACTAGAAAAAAACTTCTTCATTCTTAACTGCGATTTGAAAATCTTCCGTAAAGAGTTGACATATATAGTGCCGTGATATGGATGATCTTGGTTAAGATGCGCAAGAGGACACTGAAGAAGAAAACCAGGGAGGAACTGGCTCTACTTCTAAAGACCCCCTGCTGTAATTAGACGCTCTGCTTTGATATTGTCGAGCAATTCTAGTTATGAAGGGCAGGAGACAGCCAGAGAGAAGAGATAGCTCCGGTTTCCTCTGCAACAGCATAAGATTGGATGATGGGGGATTCCCCTGTTCTGCTCTCTCTGTTGACTCTGGAAGATATATAAATATCTGACCCTTAAGAATGTAACTGCTCATTGGAGAGGACGCGAAACACAAGAATGTTTACTAGCCTGTTGAAACGCAGAGCCGGTGGCTTTTTACGGGACGGTTTGTTTACAAGTGCGGACTCATGGGAGATTCAAGTCACTGTGACTCTGCCAGAGCGGTCCAGGAGATTATTATTATTATTATTGTAGTAAACTTTAATAGATCTGTTATTGTACTGCGTGGTACAAAACAGCCAGGTGAAAAAAAACAGGACAAGCAGAGGAGGGCTGAGTTCAGTGAGGTGACATTGGCTTAATATGATAATTATCACATGTTCCCCCTCTTTCATCAACTTGCTCATGTGTGAAAGGTTTAATAGCCGCAAACACTCACCAAGATACTCCATTAGCTGCTCAGCAGTTATGATTTCCATCATGGGCGGCATCTTAACCTGCAACAGAGACACATCACACCACTTGTCAATCATGTGCAGACACAAACTGAAATAAAAATGCACAAATTAACACAAATTAATGTTAGAACAAGAAATGAGAGGCACTGAATGATTGATCTGGAGCTGAACGTGTATGTTAACCATCGGGACACGTTAATTGACTCTTACAACACTGTACTAACATAAGATAATGGAGCTGTTAGATCTCAGGTCTATAAAAAAATCTGCCTATTTATATGAGCTGAGACTCAGATTCCCATTGATCCACGCTCGCCTCGGAGGCTTTACCTTCCATGCAAGCAGGAGGACATTCATAATTGCCAGTAATGGACAGGGACCGTTCTCGTTCTGGGTGATGATCGGCGTGTTCTCCTCCCTCCACTTGATCCACTTAATGTGGTATATAGACTGGCCGGCGGCCCGGTCCTTAGCGCACGCAGTCTTTGTCCCATCAGCCCCGTACTCGCTCTGCAGGGCCAGGGCCAGTCCTGTGTCCTCCAGCCCCTCGCTGTTCAGGTCGGAGCTGGGGCAGGAGTTGAGGTTGGAGAAGGACTCGAGTGAATCTATGCTTCGGGACTCTCCACCGAGGCTGGGATCGGGGTCACTCCCACTCGGCAATCCCTCCGACAAGGTGTGATCGGCGGACTGCACCGACTTGACGTTTGCTGTGATTGCATTGTCCGGACACAGACGAGTAGGTTTGGCAAGTTTTGTCGGTTCACTTTCTGCAGAAGCCGAAACCTCCGCCGACACCGCCGCGCTCTCCTTACCGGGAGGTAAGGACGGGCCGTCGGTTTCGTTGTTTACTAACTTTGAGGCACCACCCTCGCTATCTTCTGCAGCCAGCACCGAGTCATGCCCCATCCCGTTACTGATCTGATCCCCGGACCCCGACCACGATCCGCTCGCCGCCGAGTCCTTCTTCTTGTCCTCCTGCACCGGGAGGACTTCGATCACTTCTGGCACGTCGGACTTTCCAGCACTGGAAATGACATTAACGGCGGTGGGAGCACCAACATTTGTGGTGCTGTTATTACAACTAACGTTAACCAAAGTACTGAGAGCAGCCTCACTATTCTTGCATTTCTCGGCTGCTCCTTTCACTCCGCCGACAGCCGTAACGTCGCCCATCTCTCCCGCGATTGTGGCACACAGAGAGCTCCCGTCAGTGTCTCGATGCAGCGTTGCATTTTTCTCCATTTCGATTTACAGACTGTCGACAGATTTTAGCTAAATTGCAGCAGCAGCTTCGGTCCCAAAGACGCCATGACAACTCTGCGAGTGACGTCATCAGAGTGAATTGCTTTCAGGCCGAGCAAGGGGGCGGCAAAAAGCAACGGCCAGCCGGTGATGCGTTTGGGTCGGCTCGTATTCTATTTTCCTTCAATTGAAGTCAGAGAAAACACTGTGTGATACATCAAGTCACACTTGTTCACTCAGAATAATTATGATTCTTCAAACATTTTAAATTGACCAAGATGACAAGGTTCATGATAAGAATAAAATAAGATTAAAATGATAATATTAATCATATTCATCGAAATCATCATTATCACAATCATATTAAACAAAATAAAGTATATATAGGACTGCTTTAAAAAGAGAGTTTACAAATGCAGGAAATGCAGGAAACTCAGGAAGACAATATTACAGAATAAAAACTCAACGGTCCAGTCAAACACTGGAAGCCTAGTCTAGGGTGAGTTAAAACAAGAAGGCAGAACAGAAAATGTCAAAACACCAAATAACAACATGAGTCATTGCAAGTTGATGGAAAAAAATCCACAAGTCTGCCAAACTCGCAGGAAAAGAAAGCAAGGAAAAGTAATGCCAAAATAGAGATAAATAAAAGAATAAACAATAAAAATGTCAACTGTTACATTTTAATTGGTGATTCTATAAAGAAAACAAACTTGAATTGTTAATATTGAAAACAAATGTGATGCATCTTGAAGAAAGTGATTAGTTTAGATTCACTACACAGTGTTCATTTAATTTATTATTTAATCCCCTGTTTTGTGATCATCCTTAAGCATAACATCACCTTTGTCCTACACAAAGTGGCACATTACATTCCATCACTGCTGTAACCTTTGTGGGGCATCTCAACCCATCGGCCCGTTTGAGTGACTTTTCTTTTACGAGGACTCCTGAACGCATCATGAACAGAACCTGCCGTGGCCGTGACAGCCTTGCGTACGAGGGCTCACGCATTAGTGAGACCATACAGATCTCGCGTAGCCAACCCTCGTTACTACTGTCCGGATCAACGAGACTTTGGATATTACGAGGCAGTGAGTGTGAGCCAAATCCATGGTTATAACACACAAAACACACAAAACAAATTATCTTTTTTGTAATTTTTATTACGTGGGTGCAAAACCACAATGTATTATCCCCACTTTTAATCAATTTAGCGATTCAGGCCGACAGTCCCCACCTTTAAACACTCAATTTTCTAAAAGAAAACTACAGTTTGGAGACTATGTACTCCAGACTTCCTTGGGCCTGTTGAAATGAAGACATGTCTGTGCAAGCAAAGCCATATAAAGGTATAGGCTAAAGGTAACTGTACACAGGATAAGATATTATTTTTTGAGGGGCTGAGCAATCCACATGCAGTAACTATTAAGAGCCGCTGGGAGGCAGCAGTTACTTGACCGAGCAGAAGAGGAGCGTCACTGCTCTTCCAGGATAGAAATGTAGAAGCTGCATGAGCATTTAAACTCTGGGGACTTAAACATACACCTAACCCTAACAACCCATGACCTAAATCACTTGATTAGTAAATAGTATCACTTTGACAGTACAGAGGAAGTGGAGACAGATGCAACAGGGTTTTGTTCCCTTTTTTAAAATTTATTTTTAGAATACGATAAGGCTCCTGGCTCTTAATGTCACTCTCACGGTATAGGCATGATCTTGACAAGACAATGTTTTTAATTTATAAAGCTTCTTCAGTTAAAAGACCTTAATAAAAGAAGCCTTTTTGGCTGTCACGTCAGCTATAGAATGCAATGATCTAAAGCTGTTTGAATCCATTACTTTAAGAAAATATTCTTTTACATTAATTTTGCTTTTGAAACAGAATTTGCTTTCGATTAGGCCAATATTTGTATACAGGCCATCATAAAGTAGGCTATATGATCTGCTGTGAGCAAAGACAGATACACACAACAGTACCAACAGTGTTGGGGAATCTACTTTGCAAGCATAGCTTGTAAAACTACATGTAGTTCAGCCTGGCAGTAGTTTGAACAAACGACATTTCTACCCCTGGAGAAATGTAGTTTGTAAAACGACTGCTAAAAAAAAGTAGCTTTAGCAAATACTTATACTCATTATACTCATTTAACTCAGCGTTAAATAAATCAACATATGGTGTATGAAACAAAATATAATAGCTTACAAAAAAATCACATGCCAGCAGAAATATGCCTCTCAGCTCAAGTTTTATTTTTTAAAGAACAAAAGCTGACATTTTTGGTCAACATCACAGGAATTTCAGAGGCACTAACACTTAGGCACTTGAACTAGATGCCAGGGCAGAATCGCTTGTTGACACGACACATGAGCAGTCTCTCAAAGTTTTTATCAGACAGCCAGTTCCATTTGGCACTAAAAACATCTTTACCAACACTAAAAAGCTGCTCACACGCTTAACTGGCTGGGACACCAGTGTTGAACTTCACAAAGACTTTTTGGGTAGAGATTTGAAAGTATTTTGTGCTGACTCATCTGGTGACTTCACAAAGGCTTCCACCTCATCCACTTTGTCATTTAAGAAAAATAAAAAGTATTTTATTTAGGTCTTATTTTAAATAAAAAAAATATTTCATGTTATTGGCCAAAATTGTAGTTTGAAAATTGAGTAGTTATGCTACAAAAAATGACCCAAAAAATAGTTGAAATACTTAACGCAGCACAAAATATGAATGTAGTTTAACTACCAGCAAGTTAGAGCAAATCGTAGTTAAGCTATGTAGTTCAACTACATGTAGTTTAAGTCTCCCCAACACTGAGTACCAAGAAGTGCTGTGGACCATCAACACATGCTGTAACTTAAGACTTACAAATGTCAAATCACAAACTTAAATATAACCACTGTTAACTGCTCTCAGTACTGTTCATTTTAGTTATTTCACTGAGTCTATTAAGATCTAAAATACTTTTATCTTCACATAAAGACAACGGAGATGTGTTTAATGGTACTGTTCTTGCTCGGAGATTACTTGTGTGAAGTGGGGAGTCGTGATATAATGTTTGTGGCCGATACAGGAAACCAAAGCAGGAAATCCAGACCTCTACGAGCATGTGTGAACTTCAATGATCCGCTGTGTGTCTGTAAGTGCTTCGTGAAAACTGTTTCTTTCATTATTTACTGTATTTAATGGAAGTCCAGACACATATACATAAGCAAAAAACACAATCACATTGCCCCAGTGGGGTGTACAATGTGTACAGTGAACAACATCCTCTGTTCTTTGACCCTCGATTTGAGGAAGGAAAATTATACATTATTATATGATAATATTATTTCAGGATTTATTAGGCACAGGCCTTAACAATAAATACCTTTTAGTAAAACAAAACACACCCTGTAAAGCTAATGATTAATCACTATGGGCCTAAAGATCCGGCTCTATGTGTTTCTCAAAAGAACAATATTATGTTGACAAGAAAAATAATGTAAAAATACAGTGAGACAGGTCTCTTACCATCTGTACAGATATATGAACTGTGGCACACATAAAAGCCATCTTTTTTGGTTTTACTTTCAAGAAAAATCTAAAAGCAAAAGAATGAAAATAAATCTAAAAAATAAAAAAATATAAAGACAACACTCCCTTCAGCGAATAAGTAAAAACAAACAAACATAAAAAAAAAATCACTGCTTGTACATTTTGAGGTGAATCTCTCAGATTACCTTTAATGTAGATTTATATATTAAAATATATCCATACATATCCACCCATATATCTGTACTATGTGTCTCTAAACTCACTAGCCATTGAAATTTTATCATTTATTTCCTATTTTCTCAAAAGTGGACATTTATCCTCCATGTAACACCACCCACTGTAAAATAAAACCTCCATAAGACACAGTTGGTAAACCCGGAAGTCATGATTTGCGGAAGTAAACAAGTGTCATCTCCATAAAAAACCTCCACCAGCAGCAGTTTGTTGCATGTTTTCAAGCTGGTGGCCGAGACGTTCACACAGCAATGTTTCCCTGTCCTCTATTTAAACTAAATGTGACCTTCGAAGTGATTTATAGCTGGTATTTAGAGTCCCTTGACTTATGACCACAACAGTAGAGGGATGGGTGTGTCCTTTGCTTTCTTGGCAAAATACGCCGGAAGGGAGGAGGGCCTGTCTGTCGGTGCATCTGTCTGTCTGACGTCGAGGTGCCAGAGACAGACGGTGCCGCCGTGTGCTTGGTGATGGCAGCGAACTAGCTAACTAGGAAGGACGACTATACCTTTAAGTGAAAGAAAGCGAAACAAGAAAACAATCAACGATATCGCTGGGACGCTTGGCTAGTTTACCGGGACTCACAGGGACTTCGATATGATATTAGTCAAACTAATTCTCATGTTCTGCTGCCTACGAGACGTTACAGGTGAGTTTGCCGTTGATTCACAGGAAAAGGAAAGTGCCCGGGGGATCGTCAGCGGAGCAGCCGCCGCTAATCGGATCAGGCAGTTGTACTCTGGCTGTTTAACTTGCTAGCTAGCTGGGCTAATGTTGACGGTAACTGTAGTGTTTGTTGCTACTTATCCGTGTTTCCTCGTCAGTGTGCGGAATAGTTCCCCGAATAATTTCGTATTGAGTATTCAAATGGAGAACAGCCGTTTTTGGGTTTTTTTGACGGGTCCTGACCGGTAAACTAACGTTACAGCGCTAACGTCTGTAAACACACCGTTTTGAATGGCGCGGATGAAAGACACTCGGAAGTAATACGAAGTGTTCAGAGACGAGAGGATAATGTGAAAACAACAAAGTTTAGCTCTGTCCATGAAGCAGCATGTCGTCTATAGATAGCAGGTTACTTATGTAGATATATGATATGTTGCGCTGCTGCAACATTTGACAGCTATTACATCTGTCAAGCAAATCGCCCACTGATCTAAACCTCCCAGCATTGACCTGCTGTGACCTTAACTTAAACGTTTATCTGGTCCACAGCAAAAAGACCCATAATGTCAGCTAGCTAGTTAGGGATATTTGGGGTATTTTAGTGTCTAACTTGCTTGCTTATTCTGTGACATATCTGAATTTCTGTGAATATTTTTGGGGAACAAAAGTAAGTCGACACATTTCATTTGACTATTATTCCATATCCATGCACACGCAGATATGCACCCATATATCAATACTCCCTAACTAATTTTGAGTGGTGTCGCAACTCATTCGTCTTTCAACCATTTCGTCAAGTGCTTACTTAAGATCTTCTCTCACAACATATCATGATATCTAAACAGATCTCTGAGGACTGTGTGGATGCAGACAGAAGTGTGCTGTAATGCCAGTGATTTTAATCAAAGTTTCCATCTCAGTGAGTCATTATTAGTGAGGAAAGCAGGGCAGATCCTCCACTGTCATGTAATTGAGGAAGAATGCAAGTAAATTGATTTACCCTGAAGATTACTGTATTTCCACCTTATCGCTGACTCTTATCACTGAGGTATTTTTATACCATTTCCAGATTCCACACAGTTATACAGCCTGAATAGTCACTCACAAACATGACAAAACATCAGACAGACACCCTAAAATGAGATGAAGGTGGTGGTTTAAACTGATTGCAGAAATGGATATCGGCAAGTTTAAGTAAACGATATCGCCATTCACAGGAATTTGACTAAACATAGCAGCTTGTAACCCTTGAGAAGAGCGATGTTAGATTTTTATTTATTTATTTTTTTTGAAAGAATGCTGCTCAGATTCAGAATCCAGTTGCGCAAGTGCAGGGTGAGACAAAGCACTGTTCAAAACCGGGACAGGAAGCCAAACTAGGTTTTTATTTGATGCTCTTACATTGTTTCCATGCTTGTTCTTTTTGACAGTCAGCCATAAGATAGCATATTTGACTTTGCACTTCCGTTTATTGTTAAATATTGGCTTGATCACTTTTAACAAGAAGATTATCTGATGGCATATTTATGTGTTGCAAGTTATGAAAATTAGATTTTTATTGCTGGAGGATTGTAATTTTTGACCCGCGTTTCCCAAAGCCTACATTTATGGTTTGTTCCAGATACGTTTTGTGGCGCTCACTCTTTTGTCTGTTTGTATAAAAAAACAAACGGAATGTTCAAAGCTTGCGCTGTACAAGACATGATTAGGGCAGAGTGCAACAACATCATCCGTGCGTGCTGCCTGGCATATCAGCAAACACAGCAAGTTCTTCTACAGCAGTGCTATTTGAAGTGTGAACTTATAGTGAGAAAGCCCTCAGTTTTCTCAATTCTTACCTTACTTCTTTACATTTATTGAGCAGACAGAAACGTATAACAGCCTCAGCTGTTCACGTAAACAAAGACAGAAACTCTTTGTGTGTACTTTCAAGGGAGAGGAAAGAAGGGGGACAAAGGACTTCCTCATCTGAACCTGCTACAAACACCTGGCAATTTGTGTCTTTCCACTGAGCCACATACTATTTGTGATTGTGAATGGTTTAGCGTGAAGGACCGAACACTTCTGAGGAATTCAGTGTTTCAGATAAACATGGTTATCTCATTTTGACACAGCTGCCGTGACTGGTCTGCTCACAGTGGTGGTGCGTTCATGTAATGTAGCGGTTTCGTTATAGACGATCTCGTTCAGACCTGATGCTTGCTGGTTACAACCAAACCTCTTGCTGTTATTTTTCCAGTACCTTATGAGACATAATGATGCAGAGAGACATTCTGAGTTGCTCTGAGCTGTGGGTTGTCTGATGTGTCATACCATCACCCAGCATGCATGGTAATGTGAGGCTCGGATCAGTTGTGATCCATGCTGTTGTCACCTCCTCTGCTCCTGTCAGCAGTTTCCTCTCTGTCAAGACTTGCACTTCACTGGGGCACCTGAGGCTGAACCAGATTGCACTGAAATCATGATGACATAGCTTTTACAGTAAAATTGACTGCCAGTTTTTTTTTTCCTGCGTTATTGTTGCTGTCTATACATTTCAGTGAGGTCATACATTTAAGCCCAAAATAGAGTAGGATCGTTACCTCACCGCCAGGTCATGAATCAGTAAGTTTTTCTCAGCATTAAAAAGTACCTACGAAAGAGGATTTAGTGTAATAGTGTTAAGTGTATAGTGTGTGTGTGTGTGTGTGTGTGTGTGTGTGTGTGTGTGTGTGTGTGTGTGTGTGTGTGTGTGTGTGTTCTCCATGGCAGTTAAGTGAATGTCTTTGAGCTGTGGACAAAAGATTATGTCATCTTGGGCTTTGGGAAAAAGTGATCAACATTTCTCACCTAACGCTGACATTTTGAAGACCAAACAATTTATCAATGAATCAAGATAATAATCAACAGATGAATTGACAATGAAAGTGATCGTTAGTTGCAGCTCTGTTGAAAAATATTTTGAGCATGAGGCTTTTATAGGTAACATGTGAAATTTTAAATACATTTTATTGAGTCATGATGACAATTTAATTGTTTGAACTGTACCTGAGCTTGATATATACAAGAGACATTCATAACCCTGATAATAGCAGATGAGGTCAAATTGTAATGACCTAAGGAATATGAATTTAAGCTGGCATGTGGCCGTTTTAGGTTAAGGGGCTGCAGTGTAGTCTCTTCAAATGAACACTGTTCTGGTGGAATGTTGTAATACCAGTTGAGTCCGGTGGCTGACAGACAACCTTTCCCCCTAGCATTTTAAGCGGTATAGTTATTGACACCACTGTTCAAAGATAACTGGATCATTTGCATTTTCCTCAGTCACACCAACAACATCACATCATTCATTACAGACGAAACTGGTGTTTATTCAGTCATTTAGTCTATTGCAGAAATAAATGGAATAACCTTCCTTTGCCTGGGTGACTGTGCATCCAGTGACATGATGAGGTTTATAAGGAACCAATGTAAATGCAAATGTTTTCATTATTCTATATCCATTACACTGTACAATCAGTATTTTCTTCATAAAGATATGTTGCTGGGTTACAGAGTTTGACTCAACAGATCTGTTTAATTTCCTTATAATTGTCTTGATAGTTTACATTTTTGTTTTCATCCAGTGTTAGCCTCTGTATTAAAAGACATGACTGTTAACTTTGGAGTGACAGTGTTTTATCAATGATCATTTTATCTCCGCTCACTTAACCAGTGTCTAACTTTCACTTCAGCATATAAACAACATCACACAATATGTATGTTTTACTTATCTGTATATGCATTCCTTTTTTGAGAGTGTAGGGCTTATATCCTGAAACCAGGATTAGGATGTTTACATACTCCAGTTGCCCAGACAACAACCAAGGATTATAGTGTGCATGTAAAGGCACTCTATTAGAAAATAGCAAATTATACTGTAGTTGCTACATTCTTTTATTTATGATATTTTCACTCCTTTTTTAGTGTGTTGACATGAGCTGAAATGTTAAACAGTCTAGAAATAGTGAATGCTAAGTTAATCTGCAAGCCACAGTCTGTTGATAAATCAGCCTGGTGCTGTCACAATATTACATATTAATAAAGCTGTCGCATCCTACTGAGATAGCAGATCTGGGCAATCTGAGCTGGCAGTGTTTGTTTTTGTACAAAATCAACATATTCTCTGAATAATTACAGCCTCGCTCTCTCACCCCAAAGTTGTCTTGTTCGTTTTCTGTCTGGTTGTTAGTTTAGTGTAGTTTGCTGCCATTAGTTTTATTTGTAAAGAAGGGCTAAAGAAGCTGAGAGTTGGAATATTTTCTTGCTGCATTCATGGACAAGTTACTACTAGCCTGGTACAGCCTCTCCCAGTCTGGGGAGTTGTGACTCCCACCACAGGAAAACAGTGCAGGGTAAAAATCCCAGGCAAGGTGGTGCTTATTCCTTTTGACAAGTGGGCGTCTTGATATTGTGTATTTTTTACATTCTTTCTACACAAAAGCTTAGAGCTCACTGTCTGTGCCACATTTTTAAATGTACCCCTCGCTATTGAACTTATCTCGAGGTTGCTTTTGTGGCTCACAGCAGAGCATTTCCTATCATAAGCCAAAACTTCAGGCAGATACTTATTTAGGGGACGTCTGTGTTGCCTTAGGAATGGAGATTAGCATTGAGACAGCCTGCGACCAATTCAGCCACTGTTCCTCGCACAATGACATACAGTAGTACTGAAACAGAACTGCGGTCACCTGATGTGCATCATGTGCTCCTCACTTGTGCTTTAAACTGACTTTCTTTGTCTTTGTGAAAAGAACAAAGAAATGGTCAGTCTAAAAGCTGGCTGGATTACCTCTGTGGTCACGTCAATAAGCTGAGTAAGCCTGTTAAGCACGTATAGTGAGCGACCGCTTGTACGATAGCTGGACACTGTTACAGAGATTCATCCCTGTTTTTCAGTCCAGTTGTTGTAAATAAGTGTATTCAAAATTAATGAATAACTAAAAACATGAATTGATTATTTAATTTTTTTTCAGTCAATGGAGTGCTGACATTTTCTTGAACACAAAGCTAAATGTCTGCCTTACGTCAAATGTTTGTTGACAGATACTGATAAGCTGTTGAACTCTCTTCCAGGTCAGTTTCGGAACCCCTTGAACAAATATATTCGCCATTATGAAGGTTTATCATACGACACAGAGGCCCTGCACAGCAGCCACCAGAGAGCCAAGAGGGCACTCTCTCCTCAAGACAAAACTGTGCAGCTGGACTTCCAGGCACACGGAAGGTCAGTTTTAGGTCAACACGCACACACACTCACACACTCACTCACACACACACACACACACACACACAGTGTCCTCTTCACTTTTTCATGACTCTCTTTCTGTCCCCTGACTTTATCTCACACTATACTGCTCAAATTTTTTGTGAACATTCGCCTTACCCTGTGCACTACAGTTGTAAACTGAAGATACTCTAAGAATTGTATCATAAATCTCCAAATAGATTCACCAGTTTTCTTTTGTAATTTAAGAACATTTTGAACAATATTAAGTACCTGTATTCATTAAGTTAATGTCATGTCTTTTCTTCATGACCTATGCTGTGCTGGTCTTGTTTTGTTTACTTAGTAAGTCATAGTGTCTTTACCGCAAGATTATATTTTCATATGCAATGATTAACAGGCAATGCATTTGAATGTGATATGGATATGAAAATGTTCACCCAGTTCCCCCTCTTGCCAGTAGATTAATTCATACTAGGTTATACTCTGTATTGAACCATCTGGTCATGAAAATAACTGTAGCCAAAGACTAAATAAATGTGACCATTATCTTGGCTTAAAAGTCCCTGTGTGGAAAGGTGTGTGGTCTTCTTTGCATTGGACAAGAAATATGTGAAAATTTAATCAACCCTAGAAATTTGAGGGATTGATCTCAATTGAGTGGTATAAAAGACACTTGCCACTATGTTGTAGGCTTCTCTCGTAGCTGCAGTGACAATATTGTGGCTATTTAAAACTCTGAAAAGACCAGACTAACCACATTATTGTAAGCTGTAATGAAACCCTTCCCCTTTTCCCCCATGATAGTGGAGTCCCCTTGTTTTACTTCCACCTCTTTCTGATTCTGCTTTAAATGGCTTGTAATTGGAGATGAGCCCTTGTCAATGCCAAGTCGCCTGAGTACAGTGGTGCCATACTTGTTTTGAAAACAGAGCATTTCAGGCAGTAACACTGTCAAAATGTTCTCTGACTTGTATAAGCTGAGTTCATATCACTTTGTATAAAGTCACAGCAGACTGCAGTAGAATGTGTTTGAGTGAAAATAAATGGTACCAAAAGTGGAACAGTAGAATAAATGCAATGAATTCCATTTGCATTAAATGCTGTTGCTGTGTAAATTTCATATGTCTTCATACCCAGATCATCTCTTTGTTTAATTTATACCAATGAAAGAAGAAAATAACATTTTAACTCACCTTTCTGAGTCAAAGACAGTAGATCCGGTGGCATTGTTTTAGAATTTTATGACAGTCTTTCTGAGTGTAATGATAGGCCTCAGCTCATACTACAGTCATTACTAGACCCCAGTTTAGCCTCACCACATGACATAGAATATGTGGACCAGCTGGCTTGCCTTGACTCGCTAACAATTGAAGTATGTTTTTAGTTGCCTTTAATTTGTACACAGATATCACCCCTTCAGAATCCATACACAGTAAATTGTATTTTAATATACTGTCTTTATGATGCACAGTTCTTTTCCTGTGAATAAGAAATGTTTGTTCTATTTGCCCCTTTCTGTCTCCCTCTCATTTGTATCTCACTGTTCTCTCTTACTGTTTATCACGTTTTGCCAAGTTGAGGAACATAACAAGAATTACCTCAGACGCACTGTTTTTCCTGCAAGCTCCCGCCTGTGTTCCTCTACACCAGGCCTGTTTATTGTAGGTTATCAGGGCCCTGTCAAACAGATCCCTTTCCTGTGTTTTTGTGCTCTTTCCTGTTCACGCTAGCCTCGAACGCACTGCCTGAATTGGTGAGGCAATCGCAGCATCATGCTGCATAATCATTTTCAATGTCTGAGTACTCTGTAGGGTATAAAGAGGATATAGACAATATAAACATTATTTAGTAGAGGAAACTGTATTGGGGATGGTTTGCAGTTTGATGAAGAATCTTGTCCAAATGGACCGGCAGTATATCTACAGTAAACAAACTCCCATGGCTGCTAGTAGCAAAGGAAACATTACCAGCAGCACTGCACAAACATGGCATGTTGTGAAGCAGGCCAGACATTTTCAATAGAAAGTACACAGTGAAAGATTTATGAACAGTTAGGACAACATGAGGAAGGAATAATGAGGAAGTGTTGAAATACTGATAGTTACATAGTTAAATCTCTCTGGATGTATTGTCATATGACGGGTACATTTGTGGTCTGAGGGCAAATTATGTTACATTTTCATCTCTGTATGTTGACCCTGTAGAGAAAGTTTAGCTTTTTGAAGTTTAGCTTCAAATTATCGGCACTTGTTAGAAATGGTCTAGCATCAGAGTTGTGGAGAGAGCATTGTATACCTGTGTAAAAGTTGTAACAATATCGCTCTATAAAAGCAAGGAATCTCTGTGTGTGTGTGTGTGTGTGTGTGTGTGTGTGTGTGTGTGTGTGTGTGTGTGTGTGTGTGTGTGTGTGTGTGTGTATGTATATGTATCTGTGCCTCAAATATCTCTGCGGATCAGGATCAGACCGATCTGAGAGTTTTAACATGGCTGCTGCGTGGTTCAAGGGTGTGCAGCGTCGCATTTGTTTGGACTGCAATGATACCGTGAATAAATTATTTCAGAAATGCTTTAGAAATTCCGCGAGCATTGTCCACCGGAGCCACCACAGTCACGTGAGCACCAGAGCCAATCACTGCAGAGCCCACCGCCACCCCCCACCTTAAGAAACAAGCGGATTTATACCTGCAGCAGCGCGAGCTGGACCGGGATTTTGCCAGCGGTTCGGTCCTGTTATGTTCTGTGCATCTAAACTGACTGTTGTGGATAATGAGACTTAATGAGTCCGGACCAGGTCTGAGGAGATCCGGAGACGCGCGGACAACAAAGTGGAATCAGAATCTGTGGATGTTCGTGCCGCTAGCTACGTGGCCCACCTCCCGAGTCGACGGACCGGACCCACCGGCACGTCCAAAACCGGACCTAGTGTAAATAATATCCGCCACGCTTTTTCGCGAACATTGCCATCACGTTTGCTTTGTGTCTGGTGCAGGAAGAAACGGCAAAAACGGGCTTTTGTCACTAAAGTGTCCAAGCAGCAAGTTTGGTTGTTGAGGAACAGGAAGTTGTGGGAGGGACGGAGGCGGATGAATGACAGGCAACGACGGTCGGCGAAGAGACAGCGATATTGAGAGTTGAGAGATTTGTGACATTTAACGTGTTTGGAGTGTATTATGTAGTGTTTGGTGTAGTGTGTTTAGTGTCTAGTGGAGTCGGTTTTTTGTTTAATGAGTCAAAACAATGAGGAGACTGTTGAATGAGCATTGCCTGCATTTAAATGTAAATAATTACATATCATTTTGTAAATTTTTTTAAATGAATGCACATATTTAGCACACAACAATTTATATTTGCATTATAAGTAATAAAAAATGGTTTGTTAAACATATTTGTGGTTTTCACAGTAAAAAAATCTAACCTTTGCTACTCGGATTTTATGTTTGTTTTTTTTGTGATTTTAGGTCCATTGTGTTAATACAGTTTGTCAAAATAAAACTGTACAGTCACACATGTGAGGTTGTGCTGAAAATAATGACACCAAGTAAATAGTTTTTAAGGTGAAATATAATGGCAAAATCAAAAATAGTCAAAAACGGCCAATTATACCCTGGAATATCGGATTTCACAACAAACCTAAATATCCCTGACGTCCCACCGTCAAACACAGCCTCATTTGGCCTTCCATGAAAATGCTACTTAACCTCCCACTTTTCTATAGGAATACATTTTTCTTACGGGCACTGCACTAGTCATAATTAAAGATAAGTAAGTAAGTAATGTTTAAGAGAGATTTTACGGCCTTTAAGCTGTTGTATGATGTATTGACATCATATTATACATAAGCATTTGTTTGAATAGTGATAAAGTAAGCTTTAAGATAGACATAATCAAGCCAGTTGTCATAAAGACAGTATCTCATTCTTTACATCCTTGCTGAATTGTATAAGGTTTAAAAGTGTGGACAGAAACGCAATCTCCTTTCTGTGAAAACCCTATGTAAGGCTCTGTTGGTTTGTTGTAACAAGAGAAAAGCCTGTGAATGCCCACTCACATGAGTATTTGTGGCTGGATCAGGTGATGGAACAAGGCAGGGCAGACGGTTGTCCCTGTGCAGAGCTTCTTTACAAAGTTGGGTGCCAGTAGTCAGGCACAGGCTATGATACAGTGCTGCAGGAAATTACACCATTCACAGTTCCATTTAGTGTCTACCTTTCTAAGCTTAATTTGTTAGGTGTATTTTTCCGCGTTGTAATACTAGAAATGAAAAGATTTGAAATCATAAGAGTTCAGTAGTGTTCAGAGGCCCAGCCTCGGATTCCTGTTTTTGAGAAATGATCTTCACCCACATATGGAGCCAGAAATCTTCTTGTCTGAAGTCTATTTTTACTTGCACCTGTACAAAATGTTTTATTTATTAGCTGTTATCAAATAACAACAAAGACCGAGGTCGAATGTCATGTTTAATCTTATCCGCCCTGCTCTCAAACTTGCAGCATCCTCTTCAGGGCTGTAAACTAACTTTTTGGCTCACCTGCCAAGGGGACCAGTAGATGAAAGAATCTACTGGCCAAGTAAATTTTTTACAGGCCAAATAATAAATTGCTTCTTTTTGTTGCATATACATCTGTTTCAGTAGTTTTCATGGAGATAACAGTATTATCTACCAATACATGCTTAGAAAAGAGGCCAAAGTATTATTTAGAAATAAATTGTAATATAATTAATTACATTTCATAACATTGCAAATTGAAAACTTGAACAGTGCAAAACTTTGACAAAGGAAACACTCATTAATTAACTATCAGGCTCCGTAATAGACTTGTCAGTGGCGACTGTACCATAATAACATTTACACTGGATTTGATAGACCCATGGTTTTACACGTTTTGTGACGTGACAACTGTTCTCATATTAAGCCACTTGATTATCATACTGAAACCTAATTGAAGGAAGTTGTTTAGAAATTATGCGCAACTGAAGTACAACTTCCCTCAGCTCATGAGATAGAGGTGTTGTCATTGCTGCGCTCGAATCACAGCCACTGTGCCAAACTTTTAAAGAGCGGTGAGGCGCACGCTACGTTGCTTCTGAGGGGAACTATTTTCTACAGCGGTGACGTCGGGGGAGCTACTTCAGTGCGACACACAACAAATAGCCGGTTTAGCACTAACGTTTACTACCATCTTTGCTACTACCAACACTAATTTATCACTTTACAGCTACTACAATGTTTTGCTATATCATGCATAATTTATTGCAAGAGCACGACCATCGGGACAAACATTTACCTGCCCCGTGGCATGTATCCCTCCAAAATTAAGTCGCCAGGGGAATATTTTAGTCGCATTTGGCAAGTGGCGACCGCTAGTTTACAGCCCTGATCCTCTTACTAAATTCCTGTTTTCAGAATTATTGAAATGCTTTTTCTTCAGCTCATAAATGTCTTTACCCACAGCCATTTTCTTGATCAGCAGTGCACACATGCAACTCTCAACAGAGGGTGTGGTTATGCTACAACTGTCCCCTCTTGAGCAGAGAGCTTATCAGTTTTTAGGACTGTGATCATAATAAAGGAGAACACTGCAGCACACCTTGACAGTATTGTCATACATATGCGTCTTTCTCAGCTTTAAAACATAAAAACATACACAATGGTAGAGCTGTCAGCTAACGACTCTGTCTTCTACCTTCCTGTCTGTGGTACGCTGTACTTACGAATGTGAGTATAAGAAGAAATACTGCAGCTTTCCTTTATATTGAATATTGCAAAAAGTTGAACAATCAACCAGGCAACGCACGAGAGGATGCTCCTCCATAGAATGTATTTATCAACTATTTTTAGCCAGATTGCTCATAATAGTTGATAAACTATGTTTTAAATGTACAGTAGACTGTAGCTATTGACCTCCTGGTAGGTATAGCATCTCTGTAGACACTGCTTGAGGGCACTCCTTTTCTTGAGCTGGCCTGCTTACTGGGCAAATTGTATGACTGTCAGTATGCTCAGCGTTTGGGATATGTCTGAATAATTTATCAGTCAGCTGCTTCTGTGAGATGAGCAGTGCTGACTTGATACACAGCCTCACCTCTTCCTGTCTGTTGCAAGCTGTGTTTTTTGTTGTTGTATGGAACAGTGATTGTCTTTCTTTTTCTGACATTAAACCTTTGACCATCTAGTGATTTTTTTTTTTTTTTTTTTTGCTGAAAATCTGTCAATGTTATTTTTTTCTTCTTCTATTCTTCTCATCCACTCATGCTTCTTACTTGCTTGGTTAGTTTGCTCCCAGTCCCGGAAAGGCTGAAAGTTTAGTGTTAAGTATTTTGTGTTCCCTCACAATACATTTAGCTTTCACCCTGATCCTTAAAGGAAGGCTGAGCTGTATCATAATATAGTATTAGGTTTTATGTACTGAACCTCTCCAAGGGACTTCTGCATTGCTCTGATTATGACTATAGTCATAAAGTGGCAGAGCTTTAGCTGTTGCTGTTATTGTGATTATGTCTGTGATCATGGCACTCCTTTCTTTGATTGTTATGATTATGGCTGTTCCACATTAGTTTTTTAAGCAGTGTGACACTACATGCAGAGGCTGTGCATGTGCAGTGAATTGACATGGAGGTGTTCAACTGTTATCTTGAAGTTACTGTCTCTGTAACACACCTGTCATATGTGATAGAGGAAGCAAAGTTTAAAATTGCCTGTGTTTTCTTAACTGATTTTAATAGGAGCAGTAAAGAGTAGTCAGAGCGTGGCTGCTGTAGCCATATCCACAGAACCATAGGTTCAACCATAAGTAATTATAAGCGATAAATTAAGTTCACATTTCTGTCATGTGTTTTCCTAAACTGGCTGGACATTAACTAGATTAGTTAAGATTCACTTTATTATCCACAACAGAGGTTGATCTTTTGCTACTTCTACTAAAACTGTTACTAATTAGGGGTAATGAAAAAATTAAACAAAAACAAGAGCAGCTACATGTCAAGTGATTCTCAGAATGAACATCACTGGTAGCTGTTTTAAAATGACTTCCCATGGTCGTCAGGTGGCGAGGGATCAGATTTGCAAAAAGTTGCACAATGCTGTTTTTAAGCTACTACATTTGTGTTTTCCATGCCAATGAACAACAAAATGCCACTGCACCCAATATAATAATGCCGAATGAAATTCCAACTGAATAATGTACTTATGGATTCAGCATCTGTGACCAGTGTGTGGCATCATGGGTCAACTGAGCTCTTGATGGGACATAGATGAAGTCATGAGGTCGTATTGATCGTTGTCAAGTCCATTAATGAGGTTGGCAGAGGCCAAGAACTGTAACGGGTGTGACAGGATGAATAACAAAGAGGGGCATTCAAACTAAATCTCTTGCCCGGGGATGTCTGTGTCACTGACTCTAAAGAGTAGGTCATATTGCAGTTTTTCTCCCACGTTTACCAGTTCTTTACCGGATCATAACAGATGGCTTGAAATTAGGGAAAAATACACTTAATCCTTTTAACTTTGCATTTATATAAACACAGGCCTGGATAAATATAAAAGAAACAATTGTGATCAAAAACAGGGAAAGAAATATTAATTTCCTTGGTATCAGTATTACAAACATTGGTTTGCTTCTTTAATAGTAATCCATGCCTAAGTAGTGAAGGAAACCAATGAAAGATATTGTGCAAGTGACATCAAAGGATGTGTGTGAAATGATAACAGGAATGATGAAGGGGAAACTAAATACTAAGTAAGGTCAAGGATTCATCCTGTTCAGGGATATCCTGGACTGTGTCTGACCTTTTTCAACATCATCGGCTATCTCACTGTCCCTAACATTATCTGTACTACTCCTCCCCACAGTCTACTGTCTGTCTCTTGTTTCTTTTGACTTTACTGTTTTTTCTGCTCGTTGTCACACTACAGTAAGCCTGTCTTCACACATTTCACCCCTTTTTTATCCCTTTAAACACACCTGCTTCTACAAAACATCTGTGGCTTCAGTAGATGTTAACAGTATACCCTTTCCCAGAGCCACTTGGAGGTAATTAACCCTCTATGTTTTGGTCTGTCCCCCAAATTTTACACAAACATTGAAAGGGCTTTCCATCAATTTTATAAATGATGGCTAGTTTACAATCATGTGGTGTGCTACTCAGCCTGATGTCCTCTGTGGGTCTGGAGGGAGCTTTCCAAAGTCTGAAACAATAACTTTGCTGGTGACATCACATTATATCATCTCTGCTACATTCAGTCAGAAAACCTTTAGAAGAAAGCCTGTGTTACAAACTGGAGGAGTTTAAGGATACCCTGGAGGTATTTGCTACTGGTTTTATGCTGTTCTGGTTGACAACTAGTCGTGGAAATACGAGTATAGCTATGTGCCAACAGAGCCAGTGAAGAACAAGGATGTAAACAATGCAGGATTTAAAAGGTTTTGGTGGTTAACTATGTATGAATTTGAAGGGGTGTGTCCCCTTCTGTCAGGCAGGAGTTGCTCATTAGCACACCCCTGTAGTCACTGCTGTTTCCCACTGTCACTCTGAGGGCAACCTCCAACTGTCTCACCCAGCAGATAAAACTGTGCTTGTTGTAGACTAGCCAAAAATGTGTTTTGACCTGTTCTGGATTATGTAAACCTAGACCATTAAAATGATACCGTTCATAAGTGGCTCAGCATGAGTAGTAATGTGAACTTCATTTGAGTCATCTTCAGGAAGTTTCACACCTTGAGACTAAACCATGTGATTGAGAAAGAGATTCTCGATAAGGAGTATTCCTCTGAACCACATTGCCTTCCGGGAAGTTACAGAAGTGTCTCATGTGCACCTCATGTGATTGTTGCCTTTTTGTCTTTTGACTTCACAGTTATGTGAACAAGAGGATTGCAAAAAAATGTACTGTGGCACAAGTGTTCATGTGCTTTTCCTCATGACATAATTCTCCTTCCGACTCACTGAGTACAGCACTGAGCAACAACCAATGCAGCGGCACAGTGAAGCTCAGTAAAAAGGTGTAAATAAAGCATCTTCTTCTGCCAAATTCTCCCTCTGTGTGTTATCCTTTAATACTAAAACTCTACGCTGAGAGCATCACATTAGCAGAGCTCCAGGGTTGAGTGTGAAACTTTCAGCAGGACTGTGTCATGCTGCCTACGTGTCAGCATGGCAAAGAACAACTTTGCTATGTTGTGAAATGCTCACTTTAATGAGACATTTTCTCTTCTCTTTAGACATTTTAACTTGCGGATGAAGAGGGATACATCTCTATTTTCTCCAGATCTCATCATTGAGGTGTCAGGGGAGGAGACACCCATTGATACATCACATATTTACAGTGGAGACATCTTTGGTAAGTCCAGCTTTTTCTGCGGATGCATGGTTTCTTAAAGGGAAATCCAATTAGGGTGTTTTTTATTTTCAATTGAATTAAACGTCTTAAGCCCTTCTCATTGTGCTATATGTATCACCCTGCATTATATCTTACATCATCTCTTGAACAACGTCTCAAACATTTAAACCAAGTGACAATGTTTTTATCTAACATATTTTTATGTGCATTATATGATACTGTATGTGAGTGAGAGAGAGAGAAATTTAAAGTTAGTTTTTGTCCAGTGTTTATCACGTCACAGTCAAGTCAAGTCAACTTTATTTATATAGCACATTTCATACAGCATGCGTAGACTCAATGTGCTTCAAGATAAAAGCATAACAATTGCAGAGATCATTCAAGAACAAAAAACATGTACGAACATGCAGTCCATCACACACAGAACTTACTGTTAGCTTTCATCAATTTCTTCCTTCCGTTCTTTTTCCACACCCTTCCTGGACATCTTCCTGCTGCCCGTCTCCAGCAGAGTTCAAATGAACACAGAAAAAAAGGAGGCTGTTTTTCCTGTTGTGATTGGTGTGTGTGTGGGAAATAAAGATACAGAAAAGGATGTTTTGTCTGCCCCTGCTTATCCTCACGGTGTTCTGTGTTTCAGGTGAAAAGGGCACACTGACCCACGGCTCTGTGGTTGATGGGCGCTTTGAGGGCTTCATTAAAACCCACCAAGGGATGTACTATGTTGAGCCCTCGGAGAGGTACCTTAAGGACAAGGATGTGCCCTTCCACTCCATCATCTATCATGAAGATGATATCAGTAAGTGTCTGCCATTGCGTGTGCATCACTGAAAGTTGCTGTGAGGTTTAGGGCAGCTCCAGAATGTACGTGAAGGGAAACGTTGTCACTCCCTTATTTTTAGAATATTTTTGACATGTGGCTTGTTGGTTGTAATACTTTTAACAGTAGCCTTCTCAAATGCATGTTAACAAGATGACAACATAACAACATATTAACAAAAGATTAAGAGAGTTCAATATTTTTAGGGATGCAGAGTATTACATTTTTTTCGATGTACAAATAACTTCATTTTTTTCGATATTCTGATACTTGCATATCGGGACAAAAAAATAAAAAATAATTCCACCTAATCCCCTATGACAGGATTAACATATTATTAAAGGTGCAATTTTTCAGATTTTTGTTGTTAAAAACAATTAAAAGTGGACTAAAATTATCAACAGAATGTGAAGACACAATAATTTTGACACTATCAAGTAAATATATTATTTTGAGGAGATATTGCCGAAAGCACCAACAAAGCTACTCTGGTAATTTGCTGCCCCCCATTAGTTTAGAAAAATGAAGGAAGCTCTTTCATTTAAATGTTCAGTTCGTACCGATGTCGATATTTGACATCAAAGCCTTTATCAGGCTAAAATAATAAAACTGTGATGTGTGCAAGTGTTGTGAAGTAAGGGGCTTGGGGTCAAGCAGTTAATAGACCAGCCTGACGAGCTTGGAGAGAAAGTTATGTTTGGCAGAATGGTAGTAGCAGGATTTGGCTCCGGGTCCTTGGCCATGGTCAAGGTGGTCAGCATTTATTCTGGAAGCAGGAGTGGAGCATGGCAATGTGTGGGCGCATGACTCTGAGTCATTTCTGAGGTCGGACTACAACCAACCGATGCTCGATTAGGAAAAACTGCTGGCTTCAGGCCCAATCTTTTCCTCAAGAAGAACAGAAAACTCAAATGTTTTGAGGAGATTTAAGACAGGCGAGGTGGGGGTGTCAGCGCACACAGTGAAACAAACACTGCACGAGTAGAAACATCAGCTAGATCAGCTAGTTATGTGAGACTCATGATTCCAGCCCAAAGAATTGCATGAGCAGAAGAGAGTCTGGTATGAAACCCACCCTGGCTTCGGGCTGAATAATACCACACACGCGCACACACACACACACGCACACGCATGCATAAACAGACATGAAGAGGTTCTTTTGAACGGCTGAAGGTTATTTAAGCAAATGTTTAATGCATTTGAAAGCGACTCGCTAATTTGATTTTAACAAAAGCACATATTGAGAAGCCCCAGCAGTGGTTTGTTATCTGTTGAAGTCATCCGCCCACAGCAGGAGCATGTAGTTCCGTCAGCAGTGACGGAGAAGAAGCTGGTTAACAAAAGGTTGCGGGTTGAAATGAGGAAACATGAAACCTATTAGATTAATGAAGATGTTTGTACGTCTTTTTGCCTTAATTCCTGCTCTTAATCTCAACAGCAACTCTTATTTGGCAGTTTTACATACAGTCATGCTATCTTATCACTGCTGACTGCGGGTGTGGTCAGCCCTTACAAAACTTAGGTGGATGGATGTTTTCCAAAGTTTACCACAGGTTCATGGTCACACATTTGACTGTAAAAAAAGGTGAATGACTGATGTTTTTAAAAACAAAAAAGTTTCCCCTTTTTAATTTTCTGTCCAAATTGCAAGGGCCTTTCGATTAGCAGTTGAATGAGATGGCATTCACTGTCGGACAAAGAAGGCTTTCTCAGAAAAAAATTGAAAATGCATTGTCAGAGATTGAACGCGCTGTTTCAGTGTGTGTCCAGTCAGTTTAGTAAACAGCGCCGTACTGTTCTCTTTTCTGAATGGCCAACAGTGGCTGTGGGACTTCAGGCTGGGATCATAAGTTTTTCAAATGCAAGCAGCTAAGAGGCAAGCGAGCCATTAGTTTTTAACAGTTTGATTGAAGCCAACATCATTAGAACACATTAATTTGCAGACCCAGCTAAAAAAATATTCCATCTTCAGATTAGTTTATCTTTTTGAAAACCCATTTTGTATGCCAGCACTTTATGATCAAATAAATCAAATTACCGGTGTCACAAGTGTAATATTGTGTTGTGTTAAATAAAGTTGCCTTGGTACACTGTCTGCATTGTTAATTATCATGGCACTTTGGACAATGAACCTTATAAGGCTTATAAAGGCAAAAACTGCATGGCAGCAATTAGCCATTTACTTTCACTATGAGCAAAAACCCCTGCTGTTGTTTTGTCCCGCTTGCTGCTAGACTGAAACAACTAGTGCTATAATCCTCTTTTAACCTTTAGTTTTCATATTAAACAAGCTAAAAAGAAACATGATATATTACTCTTCTCCAATCTGTTTGTTCATACCTTCTTTATCTGAGACTGCTTTATCACTGTGACCTCTACATTATTTGATGTGGGATTCCTGTATGGGTGTGGCCAGTGTTGAACTGCTGTGTTGTGACTATCAGCAGAGGTGGTGATTGTATATCGTGAGACTGATCCCATCTTGTTTTTGTGATCCAGTAAAGTACAGCTGCTAAATCCAGATGGTCATGTTATCTAGCAGATGTAGCATTGTTTGTAGTGCTCCAACTAACAATTGCCGATTATTTCTTTAATAATCAATTAGTTTAAATGTAGTTTGGTCCAAGTCTCAAGTCTGAAGTAATTTTTCTTGGGCAAGTCATGTCACGGATTGTGTCCAGTGGAACATTTAGTTAAGGCAAGTGAAGTGCCAAGTCATGTCACTCACTCAAGTCTAGTCTAGTAAGATTCTTGATCTGAACTTGTAACCAAAAAGACCGGAAACTCTATTCATATTGTACACAGACTTTGTTTAAAGGCCCATCCCACTTGCCCTTTAAAATTCAATGCAGCAGAATGTCAATGCAGTGTGTATTAGCTTGGGGAGAGCACTGTTTACACAGCCGCTGTAAATTGGAAAATGTCTGGGTTAAGCAGAGAAGCAATTGTTTCAATCAGTGGAGGAAAATCAAGTGTAATAACTTTTTCTGCTCAGTTGACTGATTTAAACGAAATAGAGGACTCGGATGTGTGGAGAGAAAATCCATATCGCTCAAGCCTTTTTTTTTTTTTTTTTAATGCAGCACCCAGACTCGCCCTGATTCACTTTCTCCAGCCTTGCTAAACATGATTTCAAAGAGGTCCATGGTTCAGTGTAAGCTCTTCTCAACCATTCCTTTATCTTCTACTCCCTATCTGCCAGATTATCCTCATAAGTATGGCTCAGAGGGCGGCTGCGCTGACCACTCAGTGTTTGACAGGATGAAGAAGTACCAGACATCTGGAGTGGAAGAGGAGCTTGTCAAAGTAAGTGCCACTGCCAGCATCACAACAAAGCCCCTCCCCCCTCCTTGCAGCTCATAATTAAACACACAGATGGACAAAGAGATTAAAAAAGATTGCGTCTCTTATCTATTCCACCTAACTCTAACATTGAGAGCATGTGTAATTTTAGCAAAGGTGTAAATGCTTTCAGTCTTGCACTCGATTATTAGCCATGATGAAGCCACACTCAGAGCTTTAAATACTCTTCGGTACAAGTGAAGAGAGTCTATTTCTTCCTACCAGTGGCTGAATTCACCATTCCGATAGTATTGAAATATTGTTATAAAGGCTTGCAAAAAAGAGAGAAAAAAGGGCTTACTGTAATCAAAACTGTATTTGGCAGGGGATAGAGTTGGCCATCTATTTTACTCTCCTTAGTTTCTGACGACTATGCCTTCCACAATCCATCTCCCTTCTCCTCATGCTGACTGTTGTTGTTTTTGTACAGGGGGTGAGCAGTGTGTTGGAAGAGGAGAGCTCCTACGGTCCTGTTATACTGAGGAAAAAGAGGGCAGCAGCAAAGGAGAAAAATACGTGTCAACTCTTCATCCAGACCGACCATCTCTTCTTCAAATACTATGGAACAAGAGAGGCTGTCATTGCACAGGTATGGTCCCATGCATACAGAAGCTGATTGAACATATTTGCTGGCACCTAAAACTCAAATATATGTCCCATCTTTAGTTAAAGGCCTGATTAGCAGATAATATCATCAGGCAACAGAATCATCCTTTCCTCATCATCCTCCAGAAACAAGCTATCATGAGTTGTCTGAATGATGACTTTCTCTGCAGATCTCCAGCCATGTGAAGGCCATTGACTCCATTTACCAGGGCACAGACTTCCTGGGCATCAGAAACATCAGCTTCATGGTTAAAAGGATCAGGGTGAGTTGTTTGCTCACAATGAGTTTGCTTCTAGCCTCTGGTGAATCGAATGTCAGTTGCCATTTTGAGTGCAGAATCAGTTTATATAACAACTGACCTGAAAAGCATCAGGCTGCCAGAATTTCCTTCGCCAAAGGCTTTTTAGTTTCTACAGGGTCTCTCTACTACTGTAGGGTTCTCTCTCCTTTGTCACTTCTGTTCTGTAACTGTTCAACTCTTATTTCTTCAGATAAATACCACCAGTGATGAAACTGTAAAAAGCAACCCTTTCCGCTTTTCCAACATCGGAGTGGAGAAGTTTTTGGAGCTCAACTCTGAACAAAACCACGATGATTACTGCCTCGCCTATGTCTTCACTGATCGAGACTTTGATGATGGGGTTCTTGGCTTGGCTTGGGTTGGTGCTCCTTCAGGTTGGTACACAACACAACCGCAACACAAACACACACACGACCCTGATAATGTCTTCCACCGTTGGTGAGAGACATTTCAGCAGGGTCGGTGCTTTCAAACACAAGGACTTATTTCAGTTGAACAATACTCCTCCTATTCGCTACACTGATCTTTGGCAGGGTAATACACATTGTTCATCTGTGATTTTGTAAAAGCAGTATTATGTAGAAATTGGCTTTTTAAAATTTTATTTGACACCCCCCAGAGTTTCTGAGTGCAATACGATTATGGCCTGCGAAAAGTTGAAACTGACTCAACTACTAGAGAAATGCAGCCAGACCCCACATTGCAGTGGCCAATCACATAAGTTGGAGATCAGGCGGGCATGTTATTTAGCATGGATAAATACTACAGAGGGTCTTGTCCCCCAGTTTAAAACACAGCAATGATCTGTTGTCTGATCTGGTTGATTACTGTTATTTTTAATCCGTCGATGAGGACAAACAATCACTAGTAGGACCAGTATGCCAGTAGCATAACAACATAGCAGTTTCGTCTTTCTGCAAACAAAATATTACTTAAATCCTCCCTGTCGACGCACATAATTTAAATCAACATATTTATGTAATGGATCACGTCGATACGTCCATGAACTAATTCTGGCCATTATCTAGTATACAATCCAAAAAAACGTAAAGTTAGATATAATTTTCCTTGCAAAAAGAGGGTTCCAGAGTGACTTATCTAAATACTCAAACATTAGGATCAGAGGATGTAGAAGAAATGAGAACACTCTTTCACAGATTAGAATATATTTATGTTTCGGTCATTATTAATCTGCTTATTTTTTGCACAGTGGTACAAGAGTAGGAGGGCAGCTGGATGTGAGCATACGTCTCACTTTGAAAGTCACTTTGTTGGTCTTAAAATGTATTTATCTCCTGATATGGAACAAGGTGGAAATGTAGCATTATAGGTGTTATGTGCTCTATCATGATTTTACAATGTGTCATCTAGTTGATATGAGAGCGTACTTTAACGTATTCAGATGCTTTATGTCATAAATGATACTAAGAAACCATTGAAATCTACACATAGGAGCATTTATTCTAGCAAGTGTTGCATTTTGTGAATATCTGAATACTAGTTTATCTAATACTTTTGAGAAAATAAGTCTATTACAGAATCATACATATTTTTGATGAGGTCCAATAGGAATGCCTCTGCCTGTCCTCATTTAAACTGCATCATTCCTCACAGACACACCGTGCATGCATGAATGATAGTTATAAAGGGTTCTCTTTCATTTGAATACGTTCAGACACCACCATCTCAACGTGACGAATACAGCAACAAACACGGACGATCAATATGGGCAAATTAGGAACGCTGTAAGCTAAAAGGATCGATTGAGTATAAGAGATGGAGGGGAGATGGGTTGCAGCTAGCAGCGGGATGATTGTTTGAACAAAGGGAGACTGGAACAAACGGCCATCAGCGATACTGGTCAAGCACAACTAATATGGATCCTATTTGATGTGACCATTTGGTGTTGAGATATAAGTAGCTTCAGTGGTGGAGCTACACAAGCACACACAGATACAGATATACAATAAACAGACATTTAATGTGCAGGCAGACTCATGTATACTTGCACATAATGGACGCATTGTGTTTTTGCTTTAAGTGGTTTGGTCTCATGTTTCTGCATGAGTGGAAGCCGCCTCCTTATGACTGGGTTTATGGATTATGGAAAAAGCAGCTGCAGCAATGCAAGCATGCTTATTGTTCACAGTGGTTGCAACTGTCTTTTGTTGTGCTATTCAAGTGGATGCTTGTTTTAGGCATTTTTCATTTTTAGATGACTTAAAGTACAGAAAAAGACAGCTGTTTTAGCTGGCACACCTTTGTATTCACCACGTTAAAATGCTTGCGCAGTTATATTTATAGTAGTATATCGTATTTTTTTGTGTAAAATCATGAAAATCATGTGTAAATCATGTTGTTATTATTATGAGTGAGGGCAGGCCTTTATTTACTAGGATGTTGAGTAAAAATATACATATATATTTAGAATGATCCGAATCCCTGCATGGATTATGTTAAGGTAACTAATAAGAATGATGGCCAGAATTATATATTAAGACCACAGTACACAGTAGTTAAGAAAAAGAATGATCATATTATCATTGGAGTGCCAATTAAGAATCTATTTTCCGTTGCATGCTGTCTCCTTTTCTTCTGCTGATGCAGTTGGTCTGTGTTTGTCAGGCTGGGATCTTTTAGGTTTGTGTCTACTTTAATAGCTCAAATTTTCAAAGAAGAATTTTGATAAGATAATTTTCTTGCAGAACAGGTGTCTGTCTTTTCACACTGCCATTCGCATGCGGGGATCCTGCGCCAATTCTCCTCACCGGCCTCTTTGTGAAAGTTTCAGATGCGGAGAGGGGGGAAATTTCGCTCCGGCGCTGATCCGCCTCTGGAGGTAGTATCAGGGCCGCATTATTGGTGAGCCGTCCCAGTGTGAACGGATAAGCCGGAGGCGCGGAGCGAGGGCGTGTCAGTCTGACAGTCTGATAACTGCACAGGTCCTTCACTCAACTAAATACAGAGAAATGTCCCACAAAGCAATGTTACTGGACCGAACAAAAGTAACATAGTAACTGTAACTGTGTTTAGCAACTTATATGAGAAAAACAGATACCATAGCTGTACGTGGAGAAGCATCTGTCCTCCTGTCTGTCCTACCGACTCTTCGTCACATTTCTGCCCGAAAAACAGTGTCTGTCACCGGCAAAAAACTTAAACTCACCGAGTGTTTGTGATTAAAATAAATCTCCGCGACCGTCAGCCCTCCGGACCGAGACTTAACTGAACTTTCCCCCAGAAAACAGCCTCCATCCCCGCGAGTGACAGAGTCAGACAGCGTCCTGTTTACTGATGGTGATTGTGTATATTTATGTAATTTTGCGTGAAAAACTTAACTCCGTCACTTTCCAGGTGGGTCAGGATCTCAATCACTACACATTATAACAGCATCTATATGATTATAAACTGTCCGCGGGTTTAGATTAACAGGGGAACACCTGGGGAAACACCGACGTCATCAACATGACGTGTACCGTCACGCCTCTTTAGGGGCCGCAGCGCTGGCTTTCTGTGTGAATTACACACGTGAAGGCGGAGATGCTTCACTCTGTGTGAATCACCATCGGCAGAGAATTGCAGGCTGTTTAAAAACGGCTAGAGACATTTAAGCATCAGAGACACTTTGTTTGATATTGTATCTGACACCACATGTTATACACCTTTTTTAATAAAAACTAATTTTAGACTTGACTCGTAAATGAAGACCGATATGTTTTTGGTTTAATGGTTAAACTGACACTACAGAGACCTGGCTGATACATTGATCAATATGGTATAGAAGAATAACTAAAGCTAACTTATCCTTTCCCCACAGCAACAGACATGTTTTTGAAGCTGATGAACCCATTTCCAGTGAGTAGCACAATATTCCATTCTTATCTTATATTTCCTAATCTCATGCAACAGGAAGCTCAGGCGGGATCTGTGAGAAGAGCAAACTCTACTCTGATGGGAAGAGGAAGTCCCTGAACACTGGCATTATCACCGTGCAGAATTATGCCTCCCACGTCCCTCCCAAAGTGTCACACATCACCTTTGCTCATGAGGTCGGGCACAACTTTGGCTCCCCTGTAAGTATTATGATTTAAAACACTGTTCTTTGCCAGTAAACTTCTTTCTCCTGCCAAGCTGTGCAGCATATTATATGCAAACTGTCTCTTCAGTCTCTCTGCCCTCTGACCTGTTTTACAGCATGACTCTGGGACCGAATGCACCCCTGGAGAGTCTAAGTTGCAGGAGAAGAAGGAGCAGGGCAACTATATCATGTACGCCAGAGCCACATCAGGGGACAAGCTCAACAATAACAAGTTCTCCCTCTGCAGCATCCGCAATATAAGTGCTGTTCTGTTGAAAAAGAGAGATGATTGTTTTGTCGGTAAGTTCCCTTTTATGAACTCATCTGTTCCTGTCTATGTGTTAGAGAGAGCTCCCATCTTCATGCTGGTGTGTCTGTGTGTACAGAGTCCGGCCAGCCTATCTGTGGTAATGGACTTGTGGAAAATGGAGAGGAGTGTGACTGCGGCTACAGTGATCAGTGTAAAGACCCCTGCTGCTACAGTGCCAATGAAGGGGAGGGCAAGAAGTGTAAACTCCAACCTGGCAAAATATGCAGGTCAGATGTGATTTGTATGCCTCTACAGCACAGTCCTGTGATTTGTCAACGTAATAAGCATTGTTGTCAATGGAACATTTTTGATTGCATATTTATAATTCTTAATTCCACAGTCCCAGCCAAGGACCATGTTGCACAAAAGAGTGCACTTTCAAAGGCGCAGATGACGGATGCAGACCGGAGTCCGAGTGTGCCCAAGAGGGCAAGTGCAATGGAGCCACTGCTCTGTGTCCCACTTCAGAACCAAAGCAAAACTTCACCTCCTGCCATTCAGAAACACAAGTCTGCCTCAATGGGGTATGTTATTTTAAGTCACCTTCCTGCTCTTCCTTTCGTGTCTGGTTTGTGCAGTTCTTGGGCTTGTGTTTGTATTTAAAGTGTTTTTATGTCTGCAACCTACTTGTTTGAAACCAGGTATGTTCTGGTTCCATTTGTGAGAAGTATGGTCTCGAGGTGTGCACCTGTGCCAGCAAAGATGGCAAAGATGTCACGGACGAGGCAGCTGAGCTGTGTCACGTGTGCTGCATGGAGAAAAGTAAGTGGCAGGCTGCGAACACATGCAGTAGTAATATTAAGCCTCAGTTCTGTAATATATGACATTGGTGTACTTTTGAGTTATTGAGCTGAGATATTGTCAGTATCTCAAGAGTAATCCCTTCTCCTTCTACTCACAGTGAACCCCAGCACCTGCAGCAGCTCCGGCTCCGACAAATGGGCCAGATTTTTCAACAAGACGGTCACAACGCTGCAACCCGGCTCACCCTGCAACGACTTTAAGGGTTACTGTGACGTCTTTATGAGGTGTCGTCTGGTGGACGCCGATGGGCCTCTGGCGAGACTTAAGAAAGCCATCTTCAATGCAGAGCTCTACGAAAACATTGCAGAGTGGATAGTGGTGAGTGTATCAGTCAAGGAAATAACCTGTTGTAAAGAGCTGTCAACACAATGTCACAAACGCATATAAAACTATTTCTGTTGCGTTTTCTGGCCTGTATTAAGTCATTCTTTAATATCACCCTTTGTTATCCAGGCTCACTGGTGGGCAGTGCTGTT
Organism: Sparus aurata; assembly: GCF_900880675.1. Lineage (NCBI taxonomy): Eukaryota > Metazoa > Chordata > Actinopteri > Spariformes > Sparidae > Sparus > Sparus aurata. The sequence goes on from NC_044190.1 coordinate 26,175,183, forward strand.
GATGGGCATCGCTCTCATTATGCTAATGGCCGGCTTCATCAAAATCTGCAGCGTCCACACTCCCAGCAGCAATCCCAAACTGCCCCCACCAAAGCCACTGCCAGGTATTGTACATCAAAGATGCAGATGTTTATATTTACATCAAAAGAGTTGTGGACTGTTCCAGTGCCCTGCATTCATTTTAGACAATAGAAGTTTATTGTTAATCTGGAAAATATCCTGCCCTCATCACATATCTTTGTCGTAAATTGAGGGATCGTTGTAAAAAATGCATTCTGTTTTTAAAGACTGTATCGAAGTCTATGGGAGATGGATGGAGAAACACATTAAAACCAAACGTATCCATGCCAATGAGTTCTAACGAAGAAACGCCTCCAGAGAATGAAAGAACAATGTGATAAAACAAAGCAGTCGTCAACCTACTCTCTGAAGTGTGTTCTTTCATTTTCTGGAGGCATTATTTCCGCATAAGTCACACGATGTGGATTTGTAGGGCTTTGGTGTGTTTCATCATGCAAAATGACCCTTGAGTCTTTTTAAGATTCCTTGGGGGCCTCTCTCCTGCATGTTTTGATGTTTCCTGCCTCAGCACACCTGATTTTTTTTATTTATTTTTTTTTAAATATTTTTTTGGCCTTTTATGGCTTTATTGATAGAACAGCTGAAGATATGACAGGAAACAGGGAGAGAGAGGGGGAGTGACACGCAGCAAGGACCCAGGCCGGGTGTCGAACCCGGGTCCGCTGCAGAGCCTCGGCACATGGGATGCGCGCTCTACCCACTGAGCTAAACGGCGCCCCCACCACACCTGATTTGATGGAATATGTTGCACCACGCTTCAGCAGAGCTGTGTGACGAACTGATCATTTGAATAAAACAGACTGAGATGAATTCTGTTCAGGCAGCTTACGAATATTTTTAATGATTTTTTTTTTCTTTTTGAACTTGCAACATAATCTATTATTAATCTTTTCATTTGTAAAGAAGACTAGAGAATAATGAGGCTGGTTATAAGAGGCTTGCTACTGTCTATCAGGAGAGCTGGATATCTAGCTTGAAATGCATGTTATAGGTTTAACATATTACTGTGTTTGCCTCGTCTTTTTTGCTGTGGACGCCTTTCTAAAACTCTGCATCCATATCCTTTTTTTCTGTCAATGACCTGTAGGTACACTGAAAAGGAGAAGACCACAGCACCAAAGCCAGCAGTTACAGGCCCAGCGCCACCACCGTCAGCACAGAGAGGACTATCAAATGGGACAGATGATACGCTGAGACACTGGGCTGCTCTGCGCCTTGGCTCTTCCTAGTGCCTACAATAGGAGCACTTCTCTCCAAAGAGTTACCTTTACCACCTATTGCAAAATTCAAAGAACTTGAAACTGGATCGATTTCACTGGACAAAAAGCCTGAAGGGGTTTTTTTCTTTCCTGGGCCTAACAAACTCACTCGGCACCTCTGCTCTGAGAGCCAGATTAGCAGTGGTTCACACAGCTTTATAGGAAACGAATAACTTTTCCAAGGAGGGACAGGAGAAGAAATTCACTGATCTCTGTTATGTGGTCTTAATCTTTGAATGCTTTTTTTTTTGTTTTTTTTTTTGTTACCAGAATGGAGGAGAGAGACGCAGCTGTGTGTTCGAGTTGCCTTTCTCTGTCCTCCATCTGTGCTACCTTTTTCTTTCATATTCTTCCTCTCTGAAGTGCTGCCATCTTCAGCATGAAAGCAGGACTGCAGGTAACATGGGGTTTTTTCTTGCCAATCAAAAACAACATTGAGAAGCTGAGTTGGAGGGAAAACTTGTTTTTTGCCAATTTAATTAGGTTGTTTTAAGTCAAAAGCACCGTCAACAGTTGAAGCTCTTTATTTCTAAAGCATACATGTTTTCTGTCAGCGTGCAATTGTACAGATTTCACAGTAGGGTTTTCTTTTTCAGTGTTTCAAATGGAATTGATTTTCTGTTTGACAAATTACTATTCACGTTTTTTAATTCACTTTCTCAGGATTAATAAAACAATGGAAAACAAGTGTTTTGAGTGGAAAAGATAGCTGCATGTGTATTTCAGGGTGAAGTCCCTCCTGGCTGAAGCCTGTACAGAAGGGTTCACGTTGACTGCAGAGGGGCGGTATGAAAAGAATGTATATAAATAAGATAGTATCAGATGCAGGGCTGTGGAGAAGAGGTGAATTATATCTGGGTGTGTGTTTCTCTTTGTGACGTGGTTTTGCAGCTGCGTTTACACAAAGGTATAGTCTGCGGCTGTAACGAGCGATGAGAGAGTAGCTTAACCGTCAACCTGATTGTATCACACTTTTATTCTGTTATGGCTGACTCGTTGCTTTGACACTGATTTGTGACACATGACACGTGTACGTCTTTACATTCAGAAATAATAGTGAAATCACATAGAAGAATGTGTTTTAATGTGGACAAAGAAGACTTTATGAGAAGCGTTCTGGTATGATTGTCCCGCCCATATTTTCACCTGTGTTCTGTCCACTTTTTTGTATTTCACACACTGGCAGTTGTTTAAGTAATCTGTTAAAACCACTTAAAGGCAGTTATTTCCTCTGGGCCTCCACAGCCAGTTGAATGTTTCTGGTTGAAATGTGATTGTGGAATTTAGCTTTTATTGATTTTACTTGCAGTTCAGATTATTTGTATATTGTTGCAGAATTTAATCAGTCGAGGGAAAAACTATAGCTTCTAATTTTATTGTTGCTTTGTTGCTGCTGTTTACAGACATTTACCAGAGTGAACAATCACTGTGTCAGCCACCCACCGCTGTTCTGTCCTGTCCTTTCTTTTAGTAATGATCAGGAGTTTGTCAAGGAACCTTTTCACCCTCATTACGCCCTCTTGATTTCTTTAATTGCATCGAAAATGTGCCTACTCAGAGCAGTGTGACTGGAGTTGATGAGCTAGTGTCAGTGATCTGTACCAAGACTGAAAAAACGCATGAGGTTGTAGTTTATCTAAACACTGTTAACAGACTGGACCACTGAAACTGAAAGCTTTGTACTGGAAATGGTGTCGTATAGGGCTTGGAAATGTCTGATAAATACAGGAAACGTAGGTGATGATTGATATACAACTATATAGACCAATATGTGAAGATTTTAATATAATCAGATTTTTTCAGCTTGTTTGAAAGTTTATAATTGGTATTTACTTTGTTTAATATTATATTATCACCAAGAGATAATTCAGCTTACCTTGAGATTAAATTTACTTCACTGACACATGGATGAGAGTACAGACTGCTCAGAGCTGAGTTACTGGCAAAATATAAAAGATATATATATATATATATATATATATATATATATATATATATATATATATATATATATATATATATATATATATATATATATATATATATTTATATATTATATTTATATTTATATTTATAGTTTCTTACAATTCTTTTAGGAGAGAACACCTTGGTGGAGAAAAGACAGACTATTTTTTTCTTACCCTTGCAGAAGAGTTGCATCACGCACAGCCGCAGCTCAGTGTTGTTTTGAGGATGTTGTGTTATCCATTGAATTGATTCTATGCAGAGTATCACAGAGCTCAAAATCAAGCCTCGTCACAGAGAAATGCCTTCAATGTTTCCTCCTGTAAAGGTACATGGAAAATTCTCCTGTGTTCGCTCATGTCGATGTGGTACAGCAACATTTCTGAACAGAAAACAATGCAATCCTCTGTGGCTTCTTCTACTGATTTTCTTTGTTTTTTTTCGGTGCTTGTTTTAAGTTTTAAAGCTTTGTATGTGTGTGTATGAGAGAGTGCAAGAGAAAGAGAGCTGCTTCGCTGAATCATTCTTGTATCTCTTTGTCGGTATGGTAAGATGTGGGGTGTTGGGGTTAATGATACTCTCTGGGAGGTTCTTTTTTCCTTTCTTTGTTTCTTTTACATGTGTTGCTATGATGTTGAGCAAATGTGCACTGAAGTGTAATTGATGTAAACAAAGAATCCAAAATGGTATAGATTCAAAACTACTGTCTGATTTTAATGTGTCCTGTGTTTTTTATACAGTGTCTTCAATGGTCTTTGTTTTTTTTGTTTACATTTTTTGTGTTCTGTTTTCTGTTCTGCTTACTCTGAAAATCTGACTAAATTTGCAAAGGTATTGTGCAAAAGTATAATTTCTTTTGAACTACTTGAAATGCATTAATAAACCAGAATTGATCAATGTTTCGTTTTTTAATGTTTACGCAATATCGAATGCACTGTAAAATTAAATTTATTAAAGCAACATTATGTAACTTTTTAACATAACAGATCTTAAATCATGTTGATGGTATAGTGTCTTGTAATAGGGTGGATGGTGTCTCAACATAGACGTTTACTTCAAGTTTTGACCACATAACGTTATGATGTGCTGAGGTTTGTGTGTAGTTGGCACCAACAATACGTCTGTGAAACAGCTACAGACCTGTGTTTGTTTTTATGAGATCGGTGTTGAACTCAGAAACTGGGGGGGGGGGGGAACCAACTCGCACAAAATAACGCTTTCTACATAATGTTGCTTTAAGGATTTCTGCCAGATTTTCGTGTTTACTGTTTGAGCTGTGATTCTCAAGCTGACTGCTGGACAGCAGCTGGACATTTTAGCTGCAGATTATTTTAAATGTACAGTAGGAGCTAACTGTTTCCACACTAGAGTGTGAGTTACCAGTCTGAGCTTTTTCAACAGCATCTTTGACATTCTGGTGATGAGTCGGTTTGTCAGTACACGGGTGTGTTTTAAAAGAAAAAACACAGAATAATAGAAAAGAACAGAGTGCATATTTATTGGTTTCTGGTTTGAGTTTGATTAGCAGATGTCATTTAAAGGAGTAATGCAGGTTTTTAATGATGAGATTGATCATTTTATATAGAAGACTTAAAAAAAAACACAAAAAAAACTACATACTTTGGAACTAACGTCATCAAAAGGTCATTGGCTTCGTGTTCACTGTCTGGTTAATATTTGAATTGGCAAATGGCCAGCTGTTTATATATCCCTGAGAGACGGACCATAACGTACATCTGTCTGGTTCTTTAAACTACACTGTGTGGCTCTGGTCAACAAAGTGTCTGATACAAAGGTCACATGCAATACGTATTTATAATTTTACCACATAATCAAATTTAAACTATATATATATATATGTATATATAAAGTTTACAATAGGTGCCATTTGTTCTGTAGCCTCAGTTTCCCAGGATTCAATTCTCCTGATAGACTATCAGCATTTCTCCAGTTCCAATTCTTTGAGAGAATTAATCATTCTTAATTTACTCCCTGAATCTGCACAGCCTCACTCTCAGGAGTTGTTGTGAACTCGCAGGGACGTCCATCAGATAATCATCAGTCTGCTGAAAAGACTTAAGGCGCCCTCACAAGTCTGTTGTGCTTCCTTCTCCGCTGTTTCTGTGTGTCTTCTTTGCAGCGCACGTACACTTTATCTTGCGACACTTCAACTTGTTGGTCCTCATCTGTCATGGCACAAAAAGATGTCCTGGAGAACAGAGACAATGTTGTTCATAGTTAAACAGAAAGTGTGTGCTCAGTTAAGTGTAGCAGATAAATGAAGATAAATGAGTCAGTTTCTGTGTGTGTGTGTGTGTGGGGGGGGAAAGTCCACTAGGTGGCGTTAAAAGTCTGTAATTGAGTCGAAGTGGAAGGTTTTTTTTTCTGCTGGCAAGAATGGGACACTGCAAAATGTTATTGTATGAGTACATTTATTCTTTATGGAACGTGTGTGTCTTTATTTCACATAGTTGGTAGGATTCATAACCTAATATAAACAATCGCCTAATACTAATAGAATAAATCTTCTTTTGACTCGACTTAATGTCTCCTGCCTTTCAGAGCAGTAAATATACTCATCTGCTGTACTTAAGTACAGTTTTTATGCACATGTACTTTACTTGATCATTTCCATTTTATTGTACTGATACCTTTGCTGCACTACAGTACATCTCACAGCAGTGAATTTTTCTTTTCTTTTTGCTTTTAACGTTTAATGTATGACCAGCTTCCAAGATATGATTGAAAACATGGTTGTAATGTTGATTATATTCTGTGTTTTTAGTATTACAAACACGATTAATTCAAGTATTGTATAAAAAGAAACTACCCCAATAAGACCAGGTAGCCAACAAAGTTTTGGTGAGAAAAGCACGGTATGTAAAGTGCGAGTTGTGTGACTTTAGATTTGACTACCAACAGTATGTAAAATGACCAGCCACAACTTCAAAATGTTGATTATATGAACTGCATATAAAGAATGCTACATATTATTATGAATGAAGCTATCAAACATTATCCAGATGTTTTTAAGCTCTGTCACATGTAAATGTCCTGCACTCAGGGACTTACTTCGTCTTTCCATGCAGGAATTATTATTACACCACAAAGTGATTCAGTTTTTCAATGTTTGTTATTTAGTGTGAAACAAGTGAAAATCCTGCCAATATTCTCCAACATATGTTATTTTGAAGGTGTGTAAAGGTCCAATGTCGTATTAAAAGTGATTCAGGAATAACAGAAAAATCCTTTTAGTTTCAGAAAACCAGACTAAAACAAAAAAAAAAAAAAAAAAAAAAACGATAATTCTAACTGGAAATCAATAATATTAATAATCTTTTTTCCTAAGATTGAAAATATGCGTCAGCTCCTGCACTCTAGTTGACATTAGGCACAGACAGGTATATTCTGTCTATTGGCCCTGTATTCAGATAAAATTGTCCGATATTGTAATCTAACTCTAAATGGTTAAAAATGGCTTCCGAATATCTGTCCAATGTAGTGATCACCATGTATGAAAGGGTTAAGTAAAGTAAATATGAGCATCAAAATATACTTACAGTACCAAAAGTAAAGGAACTCATGCAGGGCAGTCTATAACTGGATTATAAGTATTGATGCATGAATGCTTTTATCACTAATGTTGGAGCTGGTTCAGGTGGGGCTAATCTCAGCCACTGTATAAAGACTTTGAATGCACAACTTTTATTTGTAGTATAGTATTTCTAATCTAAGTAAGATCTAAGAGAGATAATTCGGCTTAAAAACATCTGGATATTTCTCCATCTCTGGTGCTTTGTAACATGGAGTTGTACCTCTCCTGCGTCTCGCCTGCTTTGACGCTGATCTTGCCCACGCTCAGCAGTGGTTTCGTCCTCCGGCTGCCCCAGGGAATAATGGTCTGCACCCGGTTCCACACATTCTTCCACATAGCTGATCCCTCCCAGTGCAATCTGAGCAACATCAGATCCCCCAAGTCTTTGTCCAGGGTGATCAGGAAGGTGAAGGTTTTATTACCCCAAATTGTTTCAGGGCTGTTAAAAAGAAGACATAAAAAAAATAAACAGAGTTAGATTATTACTGCGGGGAAAATCCTGCAACAGGCTGTCACATTTCTATTTTTGCAGAGCAGAGATCCTCTGCTGTGATGTTGTACGAGTAAAGCGGGACAGCGCATGAGATTTCCCTTCAGGCGCTTTGATACACAGAACATTGAATAATAACGCAGTTGTCAGGGAATAGTGTCTTGACTAAATTATTTACTCCTCCGTCCCCATTTATAGTTCTCTTTCATGCAGCAGCCCCAGTTGTTTCCATGTGTGTCAGCTGCTCTCCGTAACGTGCCTTCTTTCTTTATAGTGCTGAGAGCCCAGCTGCATATTGCATGTGTCAAAGAGTGGGAACGCTGGGCATGGATGTGATGTAATGTAAGCCTGATGGGAGGTGGTACAGTACTCACACTGTGATGGGGAGGTCGCCGCTCTCCTCCTTTGTTCCAGTGAGGGAGATGGTGAGAGAGGGCTCGATGTTCTCCATCTGGTTGACAAACTGGATCCTGAACTGGTAATGATGAACTGCGAAAAGGGAAGCAGAACCAGAAGAAGAGATGAGGACAGATAAGCCATCTAACACAGTCTGTTATCTGTGTGTCTTTGTCAGTCTGACCAAATCTGGACACATGGAGAGCCAGACTGCCAGCACAAGAAGGCCAACATGCCACTTCTTTTTTTTTTTTTTCATTTAATAAATGCAAATAGAATGACTTTGAATTCATAGACCCACTACCACTCACACTTAACATACAGGTAATATATACTGTAAAGCCATGTGTGGGGTTATAGTTCCTTAAAAACTGAAATTATAATCAATGCATTGTTATCAGCCTATTTACCTCACTGTCGCCCAGTGGCAGAGGACTTACGCAGATATTACACTTAAGCAAAAGTGGCACAGTGTAGAAATACAAGTAAAAATGTATTAGCAGTGTTTTTTTTAAAAGTACCCCAAAGTCACACTTGAGTCAAAGTAGAGATATAATGCTAAAATATTACTTTGGTGAAAGTGAAAGTTGACCATGCCAATAGTACTTGAGTAAAAGTCTCAAAGTATCTGATATTATTTGGAATCAACTATCAAAAGTACAAGTAAAAGTAAATTACACATATATTTACGTGAAGTACTGTATACTAGGGTCGACTGATTACCAACCGGGCCTTTTATCAGATCTGATATTCACCATTTTTCTTAGATGATCAGAATGTATTTTATTTTATCCTACTGCTGTTAAAATACATTTATTTATCAATAAAATACATTAAATTATCTGGTGCCAAAAGTTAGCAGACAAATGTAGTGAAGTCAAAGTACAATATTTGCCTCCAAAATGTAGCGGAGTGGAAGTCTGGAGTGGCACAAAATGGGAAGTACAAGTACCTCAGAATGGTACTTAGATTCTGTGCTTGAGTAAATATACATAGTTGCATTCCATCACTGAGTATGAGTGTCAAAATATAATTACAAGGGGGAAAATTACACAGCGTGTGAATTTACCCTTGGGGATCAATAAAGTCTTTTTTAACTAAATTTATAATAATACATTTTGTGATTTGTAGTGGAGTGAAAATAAAAAGAGTCAGAAAATCGAATACTCAAGATTAATAGCTCAAAAGTGTATTCAGGTACAGTACTTGAGTAATTGTACCAGCTCCCACTGCTGTTCCCAGGTCAGGTTTCTTGGGCCTGAACACGGAGTAATGCGCTTTTAAAATTTATTTATTTTTTAATTCTACCACTAGGGGCACTACAGACTTGTTAGTAAAGATGTAAATGTCATCAGAAAGAAGTAATTCAAATTTAAAGAATCTCTTGAAACAGCAGGGCACTGTAGTTTTCAGCAAACATTATTCAAACATGTGTAAACAGTGCTTCTCATTGGGAACTATTTTCAGCAGTGGATTAATACACGATTTGTGTCCCAGTGAGAGGGACAAGTATATGTGGGACTGACTCAAACTAAACCTCAATGCCTATGTTCGTGATAGTGAACGTGTCTGCGCAATGATCTGCGCTAGTTTCTGTGCTAACTTGTGCTTCGATGTCAAATGATCAGTCGAATCTGTGTGGTTGGTCTACAAACTGAGCGTATGATGACAATACACGTATAAGTGTATCTTCAGCCTGTTTGAATTGATAAGGACAGCCACGTACGTTTGTAAGGCATCCGAGGGCGTGTTTTCAGGTACAGCCTCTTGCTGGTGCTGCTGCGGACCTTCCTGATATTGTAGCCCAGCGTGTTGCAGCGATTCTTCCGACAGTCCAGACAGACGCCTTTGACAAAGGCGCTGTTGTCGCTGCACCTGTAGGCCATGCTCTGCTTGTCTTCGTTCAGCAGAGAGTCAATGAACAGATGCACAGACCGCTCATGTGCACATTTCACCGTCTGCTCAAAACCTATCAGAGGAAATAAAGCAATGGTAGACATTTAAAACCTGAGACAACATAGGATCGTTTCCACACATCCTCCTGTGGATTGAGAGGCTGGGGAGTATCTTAATCACAGTGTCTGACCATTATTTGTGGATTGATTTCATTATCACCAAAGCCTGACATCTATCAGACCGTCCTCCTGTCAGGTCTCCTTAAGGCGTCTCATTATGTCTAATCCTGCTCTGCTCTGAAGGCCTTTTTCCTCTGAGCAGACTCCTGTAGCCTGGAGGCAGCTCAGCTCAGAGGGACGGACAGAGCGGAGGAAGGCACATGTTGCTAATTAACTCCCGAGGATGACAGATGCTTTAATGTGGCTCTCGCTGTCATATTATGCGGATGTGTTTTGGATTGAGAGGCACCATAAATCCCAGAGCCGCTTGTGTTCGACTAGAGGGAATTAAATTCATCTGCCCAAGTGCAGAAAGAGAAACTGTCAACAAGCAAAAGATGAATCGGTGCCCAAGATATTCATCCCAAAACCAGTAATCTGAGGTGGCAAGACCAATTAAGAAAAGAAATGTTATGATAGCCAGAGGAAGAGGCACACAAGTTAGCGGTTAGGTGGCAAAACACACTGCTTCACACATTCTCCGCAGATTCAGAGTTGTAAATGGAGGCAGGCAGAAGGACGAGAAAGCTGGATGACATGTGTGATTGACTCCTGAACAAGAACTCTCTCCAATCTGAGAATCATCCAGACGTTAAAATCAAAGAAATGAGCTCTGGTATGCCTGAGAACTTACAATAATGTCTTTGGTCTAAATTTGTTCTGGGCTATTTTGTCCACAACACACAAACATTGTTTTTGGTTTTATTGACGTGCCGCCCTGATGCCTTGACTTTTACTGTAGCAGTTGATGTCGATGAATAAAAGTCAGTCACTGGTCATCTGTTGGCGAGATTACCCCGAAATATTCAACGTCATTCATGGTTCTCAGTACCAACAGACCCTCCTAGTGCCACCGCCAAGCTTGAATTTTCTACTTCACACAAGAACCATCAAAATCAGCTGGACACAACGCCACAGACTGTGTTCACATGGCAGCTATTTTCCTCCAGGTCGGGAAACTCAAATGTGGTAAGTCTCATGAATGTAGAGAATTATTATTTTACCAGTTCCTCTTTGATGAGCAACTGAAAACACAATATTTAGTGCAACTCTGAACGGACATCGGACCATTTCTTCAATGTAAAACAACATATTTGATAACCTGTTGACCACCATCAGACCACTGCTACAGTTGGCTTTCAACCAGCTTTGGTAGGAAAGGTGAAAATGTATTCTAAAATATCAGCGCACATCTTGGACACATTTATTTAGGCCAGGAAGTGAAACACACAGGACTAGGTTTAGTGCTAACATCAGCTAATGGGTTATCAAATATGTGTCATGCCAGAATATCACTATCCTTCATCATCACTACCCAACATCATCATCCTCAATCAGGATGTCATGAAATGATTTCCCATGTTTTATATGACTTGCATCTTGGAACACAGTAGTACAACATTTGGACTTCCCACCCCAGGAGGAAAATGGCCGCCGTGTAAATTGTGGTGTTGGAGGGGATGAAAACTCCTCTAGCTCTGTTCTGTCACCATCTTCAAATCAAACTGTCAGCTTTGTACTCAAAATATTGGCAAAGTAATCTCCATAAGATGCCCTGACCGTTTTGTATGGCTCCATGATGATGCCAGATCTTTGAATTTGTATTAAAGAAATATGATAAACAATAAATTGAACTCTATGAACATTTCTGAGCATATTCATGGTCCCTGGATGATAAACCTTTTTGTATTTGCACTTTACAGGACATTTCCTCCAGCCCGACCTCAGGGCAATTTTATTGTTTTTTGCCTACCGCAATAAAAACAATTTTACTTCTGTTGTGGCCAGTTGAAGACCTTCAGCTTTTATGGTTCCTGAATGACCATATTATGAAGTATATCAATGTTTTCTCATAATTTTCTAAGCTGTCGCAGTGTGTTCTTCATCATACCAAGGAGCCCGTACTGGGCTATGTGCTCATAAATGTTCTGCAGGTCACATCCTGGCTGGAAGTCTCCTCCGTTGGGGTAAAAGTCATAATGTGCCACGGCTTGCTTGATGCCCACACTGAGGCCCATACGTTCATGGGTGAAGGTGTGGATGGCGTCCACAAATTCAGCGTCATCGGGAGACAGTCTGTCTGTGGGAGACATGCCTTCAAACAGGGGCCCCGCTGGATCAAGACCTGGACGATATACCAACCAAGAACCAGTTTGTCACAGATCACAGAATAAATATGTTTAAAATCCAAAACATCCTTGTTTTCGGCTAGGAATATAGAAAGCGCGATTATCACTGAACCCACCAGTAATTCTTCCAATCCTCTCCGAACCGTCCAGATAGCTTCCAGCAAATCCAGAGATGTGAGCCCCAAGGCTGTAGCCAATCAAATGAGCCCTTCTAAGTGGGAACTGGTAGTGTACCTGTTACGGCAGGAACATGCATTTTGAAGACTTTTGACAACTTAAATCTGGCTAATGCATACAATAATTAAACAGTTTAAACAGCTTCCTTCGGTAGAGAAAATTCCCCCCTGACCTGAAGTGACTGCAGCAAGTGAGCTATGTCTTTCCCAACAGTGCGGGTGCTGTGTGCAGCTGTGGGGTAGTGCTGGTGAGCCAGGAGCAGCCAGTCTGTAATCACCACGTTGACGTCTATTAGATGTGTCTTCAGGGCTGTGGCTAACCTGTGCACCCAGCTCTCCATCAGACCATCCACCTGAGGAAAAGACAAGACTGGCTGTCAGATATGTGTGTTTGGCATGGTGGACTTCAGAGTCTCTGCGGGAATCTCCCTGCAATCCCTGCATGTTTACTTCTTATCTCACTACATCTCAGGGTTTTTTTTCTTTTTCTTTTAATCTATGTACAAATTCTGAAACGGTGCCTGCAGCAATTCCCCCCTCACTGCTCCATGTTTTGTATCCAGTGGTTCAAGTCAGTGAAGTGGAAGAAAAGTTGACCTTACCGACCACCCGTGAGTGATGATGATGAGGGGATTACTGCTGTTGAAGCCACAGGAGGTGAGAGTGTGCAGCTGCAGAGGGTCCAGCGCGCAGTTTTCCTCACCTTCTACAAACAGGCCGAAGACTGAGCTGCTGACATGCGGCTTCAGGACTCCCCTCTGCTTTGCGTCCGCTACAAACCAAAGAGCAGAGGGGTTATCTGTTTGTTCTTCATGATCACTCATCAGAGGATTGACTGCAGGACTGGATGTGTTGACATTGAGGTGAATTATTAGAAACAACGCAAATAATAATCACTTAATCTGTTCACTCAGAGCAGAAGAAATGCTTTGAATCATGCACTGGTGCAATCATCTGATGTTTTCTGTTGAAGGACATTTGGACGTGAGGCTGTTGTGTTTCCAGGTCATGCAGACCTCTTTGGCGCGTGCACACAGATAAGAGTTCACAGGCCGGGCCATTTAATTAATCTCTGCCAGACTCTTCTTGTAATTTCTTATATAAACTCCTCCTCACTTAACCTGTTTCAAACCACAGCCACAGGAACCTCAGAAATCTCGTAAACTTTACAGATCCACCTCCAAAGAAATCTGTCATTATGTTTCCTTCATGGTTTGTCACTGGTTCATGTCCAGTGTATTTATTTGTGATGTTAATGACGTCAGAGACCCCGGCGCCTTAACGCTCATTCCGATGAGCTCTTGTCGCCGATATCAAACCCGCGATGAAAACATTTGAGTGCATCAATCTATCATCCATCATCAAGTCCCACATTTTACTTGGTGTGTCTCCGACTTTTATGATTGTTTACTCATTTGAACATGTAGAGCAATTACAAACAGTCTCACTCATTAGTTACAGAGCACAAGAGTTTACTTCACACATCTCAGATGATCATTTGATTTGTGAAGTGATGTTCATGTTGTTTTTACAGTGAGGAATTTCCTTAAACCAACAGAAGAAGCATAGGCGAAAATCACGGGGGGGACAGGGGGGACATGTCCCCCCCTCCTGTAAAGCTGTTCCCCCTAGAATGATTTGAGACACAATTAATTGTTCATAATTTTTGAACAATGCAGTAGCATTTATTGAAAGCACAATGTAAGTGGTGCTCATTATAATCGCGCAATAATGTGCTATTTACATCTTTAAAGATTTAGATCCTATTATTACACATGATATTCATTCTGGAGTTGTACACATTTGACAGTAAAAAATATTGCTGTGTGTGTGTGTGTCAGTCAGCCAGGTCAGTTTGAATGGCAGAGAAAAGAAAAAAATAAAGACATCTGCTCATGTACATGTTAATTTGATTTCAATCATTTTGTTTTAAATCCAGACATGTGCAGGTGGACTCAGCCAGTGCTAAGAAAGGTCTTCTGCCTGCCTGTTGGAGAAATAGAGAGCCCAAAGCATCAAATTGGGGTAAAAGATGCTGTATAAAAGACAGGCTACAACTTTTATTACTTGTCCCCCCCCCTGGAATTATTCTTTAAATGTTACTGTTTATTGCCCCCCCCAACTATGAAATGGGATTTTCTCCCCTGAGAAGAAGGGATTCACATTTGTAACGAACAAACAAAAAAAAACCGCACAATTTAAGCAGATTAACATCTTTTTAAAAACACAACAGCAAATGATAACGACAGTCATGTAGACAAATTTGACAGCAGCTGTGTCAATATTGTACATACTATCTTTTCAGCCACGGTATAGTGGTGTAATAATTCATTCACTATTCAATTCAAAATATGGACAGTGCCAGAATTTAATGCATCTTACAGGATACACTGACAAAGTCAATTAAAATGGACTTTTTCTTTATCTGAGAATTATCGATGGAGTTTTGCCGGAACCAATAAACCAAACAATCAAACAAGATGTGAAGAAGTCAGCAGATATTATCGCAGCTCGAACATGAAACAGCTGCTTCTTTACAAACACATGTTGTGCAGCAGGTCTTTGTTCAGACCCACAGAAGTTTATTTTTAGCCCTGGAGGAGAAGATGAAGTTTATGTGTGAACTCATAACTCAGAATCTGTGCAGGATCAATTCAGCCCAGTTGAATTTTTCCAACACATTCTGATATTTTCATGTAAGGTAATGTTTAAATACTCAATACTTCACACCCTGTAGTTTTAGGTACAAAAATAATTGTGACCGTATATCCGAAGTCTGAATCAACTTCAGATAGAATTTGCTTCATGAGGTTAAAGTTTTGAAACGCAGGTTGGTGCCCCCTCTCTGAAAACTTTAGGGAGGCTTGTAATTTTTTTTAACTTTTGCACTATGATGACATCAGACACAACAATTCAATTATGTAAATATAACAAAACTTTTGACCTATCAACATCTGGACACAAATACAGGCAGTTATGCCAATGCAGTAAATGTCTTCATGGCATGATTTTAACCTGACGTTTCACTCACCTGCTCCGCTTCCTTTGGTTTCCTTCGCCTCATTGAGGTGATATGTTAATAGCAAATAGCACAGGATTTTGACGACAGACATTATGAGTCCTCTGTGTCACTACTTCTCCAACAGGTGAAAAGAAAGCCTTAAAATCTTTTGAAGGGGATGCAGTAAGTGAAGAGTCTGAAGGTGAGTTAAAGAAGCCTCATTACTGTCCGGAGGCTTGAGACCAGTGTGTGAAACACATTGTACTGTAATGTACAGACAGAGAGGGCACACAGGGAGTAATGGTTTATGGATAAGAGGGATTTGGTCCTGTCCTGATTGGCTGGAGGCCGTGTCGTGTAGATCAAACACGTTGTGAAAGAGCAGAGATATGAACGTGGGAGGGGATCTGTTAATGCTGATAGTGATTGAGAGCTAGAAATGTCTTCAGACCCTTCAGTCAGACCCTCGTCTCGTTTCATCTACAAGTGCAAGAAATGTAGTTTTAACAGAACTACCAGCTTCAAGACAAACTTCAGTCTGTGGACAGAACATGAATGGATAATACCATCCGACAATTGGATTTTCCTGCATTGTTGCAACACGTGTTTGAACAGTTGGAACAATTTGTGTGCCCGGTGTACTCACAGTCCATCAACAGAGACTGTGGTCACAGATCAGCTGTTTCGTGCAGAATGATCCAAGAAAAGGTCTATTTTTTTCATGATAAATTACATAATGACATTCTGTTTTGAGAAATGATTGATCAAATCAAAACAGTCCTAATTTCTTTATGTGATATTGCTATCAGCGTGTCACTGGACTGATATCAAGTATCAAGTTGTCAGTAGATGAAGGGTGAACACAAACAAGGGTCACATAATGGTCATGGAGACCTTAACAAACTGAAGAGAGCCTGGTACTTGCTGACCCTTCTTTTTTCTCTTGTCGGTTGTTGACTGAGTATCAGGATGGTCAGCAATTGGCTGAAAAGGTTGCAACTTGACTAAATGATTGATTGCTGCAGCTCTACTGTAACAAGTATTTTATCAATATGTTTTGTAATCTGTACAGTGATGATATAGTCTATGATGGATACTATGAATTTTAAGTACTCGACAACTGACTGTAATAAAATGGTTTGTAATAAGCATTTTGACAATGGGCCAAGATTGTGTTAATTTATTTAGAGGATCATAATGTTATTTTATCTAATTTTTTAACTTTGTAATGTGACCAAGAGGATTTGAAAAAAAAAAAAAAAAATGAAGTCTGGTACATAAACTCCACAACTGCTCTTTCCGTCTTTTTTAAATTCATCGATGGTACTAATAAAAAAAAAAGAAGCAAAAAAAACCACGATGTCTTTTCTAAATATATTTACATCAGTGCTGGACTTAAACAGGTTAAATTAATCTCTATTTTTTCTAATACTATTTTTTGAAACCGGTGTGACCCGAACAATAGCGTTGGTATTTGATGCTGAAGATGTTCAAAACCACTGGATACATAAATGTTCGTATATCAACCACTGTATATCATTAATATGATAAGAATCATAGAGGCTGTGGAATATGTAACAGTGATACATAAACATTTTTAATCTCATTACTGGATGTATTTATAGAATATGTTTATAAAAAAAACTGTGCCACGTTCCAAACCAGGTCAATATTCACTCACATGTAAACACACACTGACACATACAGCAGTTTGCATAGTTCAGGCTTCAGCGAGTGTGTTTGCTACATTAAGCATGAGCAAAATAACATGTGAGACCGTGAACACGTTCTTTAGAGCCTCAGCTCGGTCCAGCAGCGAAAGAGTTAAAGTCTCAGTTTATCTACCGTGTGATGTCACATCTGCAGGTGAACAGTTTGGTAGAGCAAACACTGAGAGCCAACCAGCTTTTCCAAGTACTGTGTGTCTCTGTGTGTGTGAATGTGTGTGTGTGCACGTCTGGGCATGCTGAACAAATACACACAAACGCAGAAGTTTATTCAGTTCAGACAGAAATCAGACACAATACTTTAAATTAGGGGAATAATGAGAATGAAACTGGGGGAATACTTCAATATGAGCGAAAAGGCTCGTGCACAGCAGCTACTGTGGTCCATTATTACGTAAAGCTTTTATCATTCAAGTCAAAGAGAGGAAACACTCTGGGGAGGAGCTCTGCAACCACTGAACCACAAAAACACTCTTCATCCATGGCCAGTTCAGTTATATAAGCCAGCTCCACTTGTCTTCTTTAAATTTTTTATGTATTTCTGATGTATTTTCTGCTCCCATCGTGAGCGGTAGAATTGCTTGGCAGTTAAGAACTCCATAATACCGAAGTGATGGAAGATTTTATTTGTTCATTAAGTGCCTGTACCTGATCTATGTATTGTGAGGACCAACAGAACCTTCTCACAGCAGACATTTTGACTCCATAAGGCAGCAAAAGCCCAGGTGTGACCGATAACTTTAACAATGGCTCCATTTAAGTGTCCTAGTGAGCCATGTCAGAGTCCTGAACCAGCTCAGCTAAACTGAATGCAGCCATCATTATTGTTTTAGATCCCACGGTGCTTTTGTCAAAATGTCTGCTGTGAGAAGGGTCTATTCAGGGTGAATTCAGACATTGACGAAATTTGGGGATATTAGGACCTATTGACAGGTTTTCACCCTTTTAAATAATTGTTTGTGGGTAGACATTTTACAAGAGTGTAATATGATCAGCTTCATGATAATTTGAAGCAAATCTTAATGGAAAATAAAGACAGTTGAAGATTTATTCCTCCTTAGAAATAAATTGTGTCAGTGGCTTCAATGTTTGTACTTTCTGAACTTTTGCATGTTTTTTGTATCTATAGGCAAACCCTAAATATTACATTTCATGGCAGACACTTTGAAATGTCATAGAAAGAAAAAGTGTTGTGTTGCTGATAACACTTATGGAGGCTCAATACATTTCCATACCACTCCAATTCCAAGTGTCCCAGTAAACCATAAACTGCAGCAGCTCAATGGAATTCACTCATCATTAATTCTATTATTTACACCTGTGCTTTTTTAACGTGGTGTGTCAAAATTTTGTCAGTAAAAAGTCATATTTTTCTCACTGGATAATAAAAACAATGCCTGGCTGACAATATTGTCATTAAGTTAAAGAGCAAGTGAGTGAGCAAAGTTCTCCCTACAAACATCCAAGCAGGAGATGGTCAGAAAGTGATTCAACAACAAGTTATTTCGACAAACTTTATTCAATAATACAACAACACACAATATTGTAAAAGAAGCTGATTCAGACGGATAGAACTACCATTGAAAAAGCGACTTGAAATAAGGAACAATGAAACAAAAGATTTAAAAGATTTAAAAGTTTCCCTCCTGACAGGCTGCCGCTGAGGACTGAAGCACTAACATCAAAGTTTAGGAGAGACAAGCAGTGACACATACATCATTTAATTAAACAGCTGGAAGTGAAACAAACCTTCTGCTGCTTTTCAAACATGCATACTGTAATTATTCTGATTCACACGTAGGCCACATACAGGGTTGTAACACTACAAGTGTCAAACTGGTTCTGGTGAAAGCAGGACTTCACAGCAAAATCACTCTTTGATGGTTGTGCCGCTGACTTTCTTCACATTTTGTTTCCGTTTGACAAAAGTAAAGCCATCAGATGAAAAAAAACAAAGACTTTAAAGATAAGGGATTGTCACGTCGCCAAACAACGGTACACAAGTATAAACTGATGTAAAATGACATTCAGTGCAGTACAATATAATCTCACAATTAATGTATGAATGGATGCTTGTTCAGATCAGCACACGTAGTCTTTTTATTTCCAAACACAACCTGTTGACACTGTGTTTGTCGTTGCAAATTCACATTTCTGTGCTCACAGAATACAAGCAACATGAAGCCCACCAGCACAAAGGACTGTCCAGTGTTTAAACCTCAACTGCACATTTCCAAGAAGTTTATTTCCTTCTGAGATAGTCTGCTGTTGTCAAAGCCTGAACCATGTCACAACTTTGTGTTTTTATTTCACATTTCATATCAGCTCTGAGGATTTCATTTGTAAACAGAAGTCAGTGTCTGACAAACACAATTCATCAAAGAATTCAGCGACATTCTCAAAGTTTCTGCTGCAAAGAAAATTCAGTGTTAGGGTTTTCTCCTACAGAAAATGGAAACTTATCTGTCTGCTTGTAAATGTCATATTTATCTAAATTATGGCTTTTCGATATCAAGGATGCCTGTGATGAGCAAATAATCCAGCAATGTGGCAACAAGTATACGCGGGGATGAGTGAAAAAGTACGCAAAAAAGAGTCAAATTTAAGGCTGGATCTTCTAACCCTACATTAAAAGTGTTAAAGCAATTAGTCACATGTTGTTTTCACACATGCAAAGGATTAAGTGAAATGGAACAAGGACGTCACTCCACAAAACATATCACATGTAACACTAAAAATAATACAATTACTATGTTTTCACATGAAATCAACTGTTTCATAAGTGCTACGTTTATTTAATGCCCCTGTTTGTAAGTTGAACTGTAGTAAAAATATAAATGCTGTACAGAAACTTGGCAAATATTTCTAACGAGAGGAGACGACCCCAGTTAGGAAATAGGAAACTACAAAGAATACTGCATAATGCAAAGGAAACTCTGATTTCATGGAATTAAAGGAAAAGCTTGATGTCTAAAGAGAACATTTTCCTCAAGACAGTTTAATATTCTGATATATGAAAGAGCTCCTGGCGCTGGCAGGTCAAATCTGAAACCTCTAAATAGAAAGACTTTCTACAAAAAGAGGCTTGAAAGGCTTCATAAAACATTCATGCATATTTTATAAATCGCTATGAAACTGTGCAGTCAGATGCATGCTTCGTCTGAAACCATTAACTGTAAATTTCCTTATGAACTGAATTGTAGAAATGTATAAAACTGCTTCATCTGGATGGACATTGTTGGCTTCTGAAGGTGAGCATTAAGCTGCTTTGTCACTCTTGTTCTAGATTTTAACTCATGGTTATTATCTCATATTTGTCTTGGACGTTTTTCTCCTCCTGCTTTTCAGGCTCGGCGTGGTGCAGCTCAATGAAGAGAAAGTAAACGCCCGCTCCGACTGCTCCGCCGACCATCGGCCCCGCCACGGGAATCCACCACCAGCAACCTCCGGCTCTGCAGTGAGGAGAACCCACATACATCAATTATTATGATAGGGTACAAATTAACCAATGTATTCACTATTTACACAACATGCTACACAAGCAGGAAAATCTTTAGGAGCTCAGTCAAGAAAATTAGTCGAGTGAATTAAGATTACTGATCTGAACAGGATGCCAGAGGCTGCATTACAAACTAGTGGCATGGAGAGAGAGAGTTTACAAGGGCAGGAGAGTCTAATGTCACACTCATGACACATGGGGTGTAGATATGGTTCACATTCGGGTCATCAGACAACACAAGACAGACTGCAGATTAAATAGAACATTCAATTATTTGTAGCTGGGTTTAAAAGAGCAGTTGAAGATTTTTCTATACATGCTCTTTAGTTTCCTTGGGAAGACCGATACCACTCTCATATCTAAATAAATGTAAGGCTACAGCCAGTAGCATTGCTTAGCACAAAGACTGGAGGAAGGGGAAACATTTAGCCTTGATCTGTCCAAAGGTAATTAAATCTGCCTTATAAGCACCTCTTAAACGCACAGATTAACAATATAATGTTTGTTCTGTATGAAACCCGAAGCATAAATAAGCAACATTTTTGTTTTGCCTTGTGACAGTAACAGACTACTGTTATTTCATGTTGTTTTCCCCTTCACTGTGATGAAAGTTTGTAGAAATGACGGAAAAAAACATCAATGGTAAAAGATCATAAAATCAAAAATAGTATGCCGTCGTAGAAGGTGCAATGATACAATAGACAGTGCTTCACAGTATTTTTTACTGTCATCATTTGTAAAAGAAAAACACAATTTTACTGTGAAAATATAGAATTTTGGTAAAATTCATGGGAAATAACATAACAATGCAAAACAAGTAATCAAAAGCTTTTCCTTGTATATATCTTGCTTTACAATGTGCTTAATTTGATGTTTCATTTATAATTTATCTTAATATGAGGAACAGCCTGTCCAACAGTTGTTGACTTTATCTATTCCAAACCATCTGTAATGCCTCATTTGTTTATCATATTTTTTACACCAATCAAAAGCCTGTTACTAGATTTTAAGTTGTTTTTTTTTCATAGTAATTAAGTTGAAAACAAAACTGTTATCAACTGTGAGATTTACAGTTGCCAATAAAGCACAATGTAATATTTTTGACATTGTCACCGTTAAAAATTCGGGACAATATTTTACCCTAAATTGAACAGAATTTTTTACAGTGCTTTGCACCTGTTGCTCATTATGAGTGGTAACTCTCACACTGACGGCTGGACCGTCTGGAGCAACAAGGGGTTGCCCAAGGACACTTTCGATGTGCAGACTACAGGGGTCGGGGATTGCCCCACAGATCTTTCAATCTGTGGACAACCTACCTCCATAACTTGTAATTATGGCTGCTCTAATATAAAGAAATGCAGCATAATGACTGAGTTGCATTATGGGAAGTGTAGGATTTACAGATTGAGCTTGACCAATACTAGACTCTTAAAGTCAGGATATCTTGGTCCTCTGCCCCTTCACTTTTGGTCACTGTTTTGGTTTAATCTGTCCCCTAATTTCATAGAATACAGTATTAAAAAGCTGCAGTAGTCTCTTGAATGAAACAATTTACACTGCCTCTCCAATCTGTATGTTTATGTCCGTATCATCCTACCTGAGGCGAGTTATACGCAGTTATCCCGGATTACAGTTAAGTCTTAAGGAGTGTATTAGACCTACTGTGTCCTCATTCTGACTGTGGCCGACCTCAGACAGAGCCGGATGGGAGATTAGAGCCCTGCTGGTTAGTGTGGCTGTCAGGAGACTCGACTCCCAACAGGTGAAAGGGCTTCGGTTAAAAGGGCTGATGCGTGGGCCTGAAAGTAAACAAGCGTCTGAGCGGGTCATCTTTCTCTCCTGTAGGCATTCAGGAAGTAGGCGGCTGGATTATAGACTTTAATCTATTGCTACAGCTAAGATGATCAGGCAAGGAGACAGACAGCCAGTGGGTCACTTTGACGCCACGTGGGCATTGAATGGCGCCAAGTGCTGCCCTTCATACTCAGTGCTGCAGAGGGACGTGATGTACATTAATCCTCAGTCTACATTACAGTGCATTTGTAGCTGCTGTATTTATGTCATAAATATAAAAGATTATGTCAGATTTAGCAGGTACTTTGTACATGATTTGAACCTGATTGTGCCGGGGGCTTATGTGTGCATTAAACCTTTGCATTGGTAAAGTCATACAAGCCATCTGGTGATAGTTAAAGCTGTGGTATGGGGACACAGAGCATCAGAATCTGTATCTTTAGCTTCCACCACTTAATATTATGTAATTTTTAATAAGTCAAGAATTCTCCTCCCTTGTATTAAACATTTTAACTGTCTGTGGTCATACTGCTTTCATAGAGACAGCATTATTATCCGAGCAGTGTTTTGTTCTTAGTTTCAGAAGCGCATCTTCACGCCAGCAGTGACGTTCACCGGCACTTTGAAGGGCGGGGTTCAGTGGTAAACTGGGCACTGAGGGCAAAGACACAAGCAGCATGTATCTGAACAGAAAAAGGCAACATGTGAGAGAAGGAAAAACTAATTTTCAAGGTATTACCAAAGTATAAGTCACAAAAAGTGACACTAGCTAATGAAAAAAGCTGCAATTTCTGAGATTGTACATCTCGACAGAGTTGTAAAAGGGCTACAGACAGCATCTTTTAAACACTCAGGACACTCCTATAAACGATTCATCACCTCAACAGAAAACAGGACATTGCTTTCAGCAGAAGTTAGTGAAAAGCGCAAGATGCGCTGACACAAGCGTGACCTGAAAGGATCTGGAAAGTCTGGGCCTGCGGTATCTCATTGGCAGCGTTCATTGGTTACTGTAAAAAGCTGCTCGGTGAAAAAGTGCCAAGGGTGGATGAGAACAGCTCCTAAAATGTTCAGAGCTTTGGATATTTCCGAATGCGACAGTTAACATTATACGGTTCATCGCTGCACAGAAAATATGTGAAAAAAGGTATTCCAGCAAACAGGAGGTGCTAGAAAATACTAAAAAGATAGCAGAAAAAATCCTCAGTTTTCCATTAAAATGTTTTCTGAAAGGTTATTTACACCCAGGAAAATACCTTTAAATAGAGTCAAATACCGTTATAATACAAATAATCCTGTTATAGTGAATATAATATTCAAATATGAATATATAAAAACAACAATAAACAGGATAAAGTCCTCAAGAGTCTGACCGTCAGACTGTGTCGTACTCGGAGCCTGAAAAAGGCGATCAGAGGAATGTGTTCATGCTCTCCAGGACCACACTTCTGTGCCTCAGAGATAATTAAAGAAAAGAGACTCCACTCAGTGATTATCAGGAAGAAGAATGACAGCTGATATCAACAGAAAATCAATATTTGAACCCCACACGGGCAATCAGGAGGTCATAAGAGTTTGTTTATACAGCCCTCAAGGTTTTAGATGAGGGAAATGTTCCATAGGAGTACAATATGCAAAGTCAGCTGTTGTGAGCCATTTAGTTTATATACATGTAGCGTGACTGCTTTGTTTGCATTCTTGACAAAGTCCACATTGAAAGTGCGACAGGGATGCACCTTGTCCTCTGTCCTGTTTGTAACGTGCAGACAGTAACTGAAATGTACACTTCTGTGAAATGAGAGTGGCACCTTTGAGGTGTGGTATTATAATTCTTTCATTCT
Organism: Sparus aurata; assembly: GCF_900880675.1. NCBI lineage: Eukaryota > Metazoa > Chordata > Actinopteri > Spariformes > Sparidae > Sparus > Sparus aurata. Next base: position 26,199,253 of record NC_044190.1, read on the forward strand.
ATTCACCTTCAAGAGACTGACCTGAGCTCATTGCTGTAACGTAGTGACCAGAATACAACATACAATTAAATCAGCTAATTGATATTTTTACAATACAACAGTGTGTGAAGTGAGTGACGTCACTCGCAGTGATGAACCTACAGACAGTTAACACCTGAATCAGCCCCCTTCTCTTCTGTGGAGTTTCAGTTCATTGTTTAACGGTCCGGATAGCAACTTTACTGTTTTGGTTCACTCTCGCTGCTCTCATGGCTGCAACAGACAGCTGCTTTCAGAGAAAAAGCTCTAATAAACCCAGTGCTCACTGTCGACTCAGAGCAGAAATGAAGACAGACAGAGGAAACTACTAACTGATGAACATTTAGCAGCTAAAGATTCAGATATGTCTCTCAGGAGTTGGTGGAATAGCATGTTGCTCCATAACACAAGTTTGCCATATTAATATAAAAGGTGAAAATATGTCAATTGTTGTTTTACCACTCTGTCTCCACTTTACAGACATTTCAGTCTTTATAGCTGTAAAAGTAATATTATTCATAATTACAGATCTGATCAAAAGATCACATCTTTTTGAGTATTAATTTGAAAAACCCCAATAAAACATAAACATAAATAAAAAAACAGGAACGGCTGTGCTGCCTCTGAGAGAAGAAAGGAAGAAAGATAGGATGAGGAACATACAGCTGTAGCTTTTCGGTAATAAAGCACTTAATATTTTATATTGATGTGCATGGAATCTCTCCCAGTTCACTTAATCCTGCAGCCCTTTTTCAAAATGCAGGAAATACACGCCTGGTCTTTGAAATATTAATTCGGATTGTCAAGAGAGAAGAGATGGCGCTACAAATGCTGCTCTCCATGTGGGAAAGGAAGAAGCAGCTACTTGGTTAAAATGTTACATCACACATGCACTACATCTCAGGCGCTGGTGAGAGTGAGAGCAACACTGAATAATGGACCTTTAATGGACAGGCGGCCCACGAAACTACCACTACTTTCTACTGGTAAATGTTCCTACAGTGTTTCAAAATAAGAAACCAGAAACATTTTACAAAATGTAACATTTGTTCGGAAAAACATTGTGTCACATCTTACATGCAACAATTATGGTTAACAACGTTTCATCGACTGGTTGACTGCTTGTTTCCACATCGCTAAAATTACCTGAATACATCCATGCCCCAGCCGGCCACAGCGGTGAAGAAGCGCGGGCCGAGATCTCGCGCTGGGTTGATCGGATAGCCACAGTTCAGACCCATGGACACTCCGATGGCCATGATGATCAGGCCGATGCACAGAGGCTCCATGCCCTTTGGAGCGCCGATATTCCTCCTGTCAGTGATGGCCAGGATGCACAGGATCAGAGCTCCAGTGGCGATTACCTTGAAAACAAAAAAACATTAGGCAATTGGTAAAACACCAGGGGTCCGTTTCACAAAGCAGGTTTAGTGAAAACTCTGAGTCTGTTAACCCTGAAATGAGGGAAACTCTGAGTTTTCCGTTTCACAAAGGGAGGTAACTCAAACCAGAGAAAGAGGGGTAACTCCAGCCTGTTTCACAGAGAGAGGTAACTTAAGCTCTCGGTCAGTTACCATGGTAACATACTCTCTGAAACTAACCTGGTCGGGACCAGGTTTTTCTCAACAAACCTCGAGTTTCTCTCTGTCTCCGCCCTCTTTCAGCCACACACGGTATTTGATTTCCTCATTCATTCAGTCAGCAGGCGAGTTTTGGCGTAGTATAGTTCTCATTGATCATTGCAAAAATCAGTCAGTAGGCCTACATTCAAAGTTATATTAGGTGGCGACTATTTTCACTACCATGGCATGTCCTTTTGATAATAATCCCGTGGATGAAGGTGCAGCATTACTGCGCAGAGAATTAAATATTCGTCGGGAGATGATTATCAGACGCGCATAGATGTTCTTGCATTTCCAGACAATTATCTTTTTGAGCGGTACCGTTTCACGTCACAGTCCATCATTTACATACACAACCTAATCCGTCCTTACATTTCCAACATTATCAACCGAAGTCATGCTCTCACATCCCAGCAGATATTGTGTGTTGCGCTGCGTTTTTTTGCTACGGAAGAGGATTAGGGCCACATGTGAATTTTTTTTTTTGTTCTGACTTTAAAGTCAGAATTCTGAGAAAAAAGTCAGAATTCTGAGAAAAAAGTCAGAATTCTGAGATTAAAGTCAGAATTCTGACTTTTTTCTCAGAATTCTGAGATTAAAGTCAGAATTCTGACTTTTTTCTCAGAATTCTGACTTTAATCTCAGAATTCTGACTTTTTTCTCAGAATTCTGACTTTTTTCTCAGAATTCTGAGATTAAAGTCAGAATTCTGACTTTAATCTCAGAATTCTGACTTTTTTCTCAGAATTCTGACTTTTTTCTCAGAATTCTGACTTTAATCTCAGAATTCTGACTTTAATCTCAGAATTCTGAGAAAAAAGTCAGAATTCTGACTTTAATCTCAGAATTCTGACTTTTTTCTCAGAATTCTGACTTTAATCTCAGAATTCTGACTTTAAAGTCAGAACTACAAAAAAAATTCATGTGTGGCCCTAATCCTCTTCCGTATTTTGCAAATGGGAGTTTTTTTTATACAACTTCGGAGATGCAGAGCACTTGAGCAAGGCAACTGTATGCAGAGCGGTCACAAAAGTGTGCCTCGCCCTGAAACGGCTATACCCATTTTTATCATTTTCAGCTCCTCTGCCTCCGTTAGAGGTGGCGGTGCTGGGCCACCACCCGTCTGTTAGTTTAAATAGGCTTAATTATTTAACAGAACATGATATAGATGAGAAGACATTTATGTGTGTGAAAACAGCATTATGTTGGGGATAAAACAACTGTACAGTCACACAGCCACTTAATATTTACTTTACAATGTAAAACATGATCAAAATGAGGTACCCCCATGAGATTATGCCGAGGTCTAATGTTTTTATGTTTCATCTTAAGCTGCAGCCAAGTGCGCTTCTCAGCCGGGGTTGCACCTAAATGAAATAAATTAATAGGCTACCACTCACGCAGTTTCCCCCTGTAATTTTATTGTGATTGCAAAGGACTTCATTTAAAATTACGCATTGACCCGAGCACCAATGTTCTCCCACGCCGTCTCCCTCTCTTTTGCTGCTGCAGCGGTGTTACACTTCCTTCTAAAAACGTGCTCAAACTCACTGTATGAGCGCATTAATATTTACATTTCCAGTGGGGTGAAAAACGTAGCCCTCCTCTTCCCCGTTGCCATGGTGACTCGTCGAATCAGGGCTCCATTGATGCTGTCTTTTTATACTTGTGGTGCACGTGCTTAACTCCAGGTTAAACTACTCCGAGTTGATCAAACTAACTCAAATCAGCTGTTCTGGAACCGAAAACTCAGAGTTTCCTATCTCAGAGTAGATCAACTCAGAGTTCAGGGTTAGACTCAGAGTTTGTTGAACCTGCTTTGTGAAATGGACCCCAGATCTATTTCTGAACCATCTACACTGATTGTTGTTGTTGTTGTCTAGTTACCTCATCTACGCTGTGACCTCTGCCCTGTAATTTTGTCTAAGCTTATTATGGGGCTTCCCCTTTCCCCTGGTTTTAGTCTTTATAAGACAGCTCTACTATATCGGCCCATATGGCCATCCATTAAGAAAACACTGCAGAGGTAGATCACTGAGTTATATAATCTTTCACATTTTGAACAAATGCTTTGAAAACATCTATAAAATGTTGGATTTTACAGATTCTAATTTGAGCACTGAAAGGCATACAGTCTGCAAATTTGAAACACACGGTCAGATCCTGATATTACTCTCAAATTCCTTGAGAGGTCTCGTCATAACTCTACAGAACAACTGAAAGTTTCTCAGGCTTTGTTTACATCAGCAATGCTTGTCAACATCACCGTAAAACTCAGATTCACTTTGAAATATAATAATCTAAGTAAAAAAACAACCGATTAGACCTTTAACTCCCTCACTGCCTTTGCAAACGCACAAACTAACATCTGCATCTCACACACATCCAGGATGGATGCAAGTTATTCTCGGCATCATAGCAGAACTGTTCATACATCAGTAAACAACTCACATGTCCGCTGATGCTCTCATTTGTACTCATGACTGCACTAAATGCTTCTCTGTATGCTCTGGTGGCTTTCATACACACACCATCCATGTGGATGTAGTTAGGCTTTATTATCATTATCTGACATTGGTATATTTCATAGAACATTTTCTTTACACATCATTTTAAAGTTAGTATGAAAACCCACCTGATCGACAAACCCGTTCAGGACTGAGAGATGTTTTGCAGGGTAAGATGCAAAAATGTTGGCGGTGGCATTTACACCAGTGACAACAAATTCTCCATTGGTATATTCCATCAGAGCATCTGTGAAACAGAAAACACAATATAGATCATTGACTGTTCATGCAATTATACAAACAAGATCCTCTAATACGGGCAGTTTCGTCAATGAATACGCCCGACATAAAAACAGTATCCAGATATAACAAGGAAAACACTCCTGAGGCAGGATTACTAAATAAGACTTCAGTCAGAGTTTCAGACTTGACTGTGTTCCACAGAAAAGCTTTTTAGATAACCTCGTAATCCTGCTTGACAGTTCTCTGGGAGTGATGATGTTTACACATTTACACCCACCATAATACAACCCATAGACGGCGCAGGATCCAGCAAAAGCCCCCAGGAACTGTGCCAGCACGTACACAGGGAACTTCTTCAGAGGGAGCTTCCCGAGGATCACCATGGCCAGAGAGACGGCAGGGTTCACGTGAGCTCCTGCAAGAGTGCAACCAAAAAAGATGAGCTGGAGCTGAAGTGAAAAAAAGTACAAAAATGGTTATGATCCAAAACATACCAACTGTTTTCTAAATGAATCGTGACATTTAGTACGACAGTTTAAAACCTAAAAACATTCAGTTTATCAAACATGAGACAAGGAAAAGCAGCAAATACTCAAGTGGATGAGCTGAAACCAGCATATTATTAGTATTCTTAATTGAAAATGACTTAAAAGCAAGCTCCAATGGTTTTGCACTTGACTGTTAATAGTCAATAACTCTGCCAGTCTCCTGTTGTAAAAAAATCAAAAACCTGGCAGCGACACAATGCGACTTGAGTGCTTTGAGAGATTCTGTTGTGCTATGCTAGTAGCAGGGCACTCGGGCATCAAGGCACCGTTGAGAAACTCGGTTTGCTCGCAGGGAAGTGATACCTTGGATAGAAATGGCTAAACCCCAACAAAAGAGTTGATTACAACTGCTAGCTTGTGTAGGTTTGTACCATCAGTGACCAGGCTAGTGTTCGAGTCACTGGAGGTTGTTGTTGTTCGATGGAGTAACATTAACAGATGACGGGGATGCGGCAGTGAGTCAGACTGAGCTGAAGGCTTTTTTTTCACGTATGTGGTTGTACCGCCCCCAAGACATTTGATGTGTAAAACTTTTTTAAAGCGGATCGGTGGAACTTCTCCGTTGTGCTGGAAGATGTTGTTGTTTGTTTATTACTCCATTTCAAAGCTAACATGAGCTAGTGTTGCTCTCACTGAGACGAGGCACTGGAGAAAGTGCATAAAGTCACATCCCTTGGACTGTTGCCTAAAATCCAACCCGAGTCCTTCACAAAGAAATCCACAGTGCAGCAGCGCTAAACAACAAAAACAAATATTCTACAGGTTTGCATAAGAAACCGTTGTTTCAATCTGAAATAAGTAAAAGGGTGATCACAAATTGTCACATAAAAGACTTACCATTGAAAAAGTTGGTGATTATTTTTCTTTTGATCGACTAATTGATTAATTGACTAATTGTTTTAACTCTAAATCAAACGTCAAACCATCTGCATTTTAGAGTCTCTCGAGTCCTCTCCTAAAAGACAAGGTAAACTGAGTTCAGTGGATTAAAACAGTCAGTGACAGGCTGTCTGATCATTTAGCGCCTCTGTTCAAGCTGCTCATTCATTCAAAACGTTTGGGGTATTTTCAAACAAAGAGCACCGGGTTTGTCGGCCTGTTTTCATATACTCCACATTGTCCTTGGGAGGCGTGTTTGAACACATTCCAGCCAAATGTTTCTGGGCTGTGATGGCAGTGTGGGGTCATTTATTTAACACTCTGGGATCTTGGCTTTGACCTCGCTGTGGTAACACCACTGGGGGTATCAGCCATGCGCCCATTGTTAATCTCCCCATCCTGTTCACAAACACTGCCCACGACAACCAGCCAGACCTGCGAGTCTGAATTGCATGTGACATAATCTGCTTGAATCTGCTTAAGGCACACGTAGACTGCAGGTCATTAGAGTGACCATGATGTGTCACACTTACGGTACACTGTCATCTAAAATCTGAGACTACAAAGTGAAAACAATTGTGTTTTCTTCTCCTATGGAGCCGCCCTGCCAGGGAAGCCTAGAAAGCCAGGCTTGTCACACCTGACCCCCCTCCTCTCCAGAGACCCATGCCCCAGTAAAGCTCATTAGTCCAATACCTATGATCATCTTCAGAGATGTCGTTGGACAGAAGCTTCCCACTGAGCTGTGGACCCCGGGGCTGAATGGCCCAGTCATGCAGCAAAAGCTCTCCATATATTAACCTCCGGGTCCTCGGGCTTTTCTGCTATTCCTCTGAAGCTTTACAACTCCTCTCATTAAACATGTAGCACAAGTAAGACTGTAACACGAGTCAGAGTGATCGGCCATCATAAACAAGGCAGAGATGAAAAACCTTACTCGCTTGTATATATTTTTCCATCTCTATCAAACAGGAAGTTCTTACAGAATATTTATAAATCTTTTCAAATATGCCAATAAAACAAAACAAATCATAATTACAAATCTGTGTCATCATGGGACATTTGTATAGCATGGCCTTTTAAAGGTTTAGGAGGAACAGTTTGACAGTTTCTACACTTCTTTGGTATCTTGCAGAGGTTTGAACGACTTTAATAACACTCTTATGTCAGTAAGATAAATATGTAGCTGAAGCAAGCAACTTGTTAGCTGTGCTTAACACAAAGACTGAAAACAGATGGAAACAGCTAGTTGGCTCTGTCTGAAGGTAACAAAATCCACATACCAGCACCTCTTTAGCTTAATAATCAATTAATTAAGATGAAGCGAAACAGCGAATTGTCCTTTTTAAACCCTTTTTTGAAGGGATTAAACAAATGAATCCGAATCGGTTTACTCACACTTTACGCTTATTGGCGGACTTTCATATCAGGAATCAGAGGGGCGTTATTACAGACAACAAGGCAGCCAAACGGCCGACCGCAGTTTGAGTCACATCAGTGGATATTTTAAGGGACACTTGGGGACATTTCCAGCAGTTTTTGTGACGACTAAAAGTGGCTATTTTCCATGGGAAGTCGGACCTTCTCCATCCGTGATCGTGGCGACCAAAACAGGTATTTTAAGTCATACAATGATGTTTTCCTAAACCTAACCAAATCTTTTTTTTTGTGCCTAAACCTAAGCAGAGCATAAGCCCTGCACTGGGAGAACAAAGACATACAAACTTCACCGAATGATACTCAGCTGACATGTATTCTGTCGCTTGGTTTGGGCCGCACACATTAATTAAAACCTTCAGGTGTGCTGGTAGGTGTGGCTGTTGTCTCCTGCCTCCTAACTGTAGCGTCAGATTTGACGAACAAATATGAGAAATTCGATTTATTATTTTGCTCATGCAACAAAACAAAAAAAGCGATAGTTGAAAGATCGTTGATTATAGAGTCTAATTTCCAGAACTGGCAGGCAGGTCTGGCCACCTTCTCACCTGGGAACGAGACTCAATAATCACCATCTCACAACTTGCACCTTTAAGCTTTTATCCAGCGGTCAAACGCGACGTCATATACATGATCTCTTCTCTCTGATTTTGATGATTATTCACGTCCCAGCTGTGATGGATACAACCATACAACGACTCCTGGAGCCTGCACAGTGCAACCCTCGGCCTTGATTGCTGATTAATGGACACTCACTTTTTTGGCTCAGACATCCCGAGGGAAGCAGTGTGACATTTAACAACTATTCCTTCCTTCCTGTCCCTATCATTACACTGGATGCACAGAGGACTCCTCTTGCTGTAATCCTTGAGGAATGTAGCCTATAATGTCCCATTTGGACATCAGGACACAATATCTTCAGCCCTCAAGCACACTGACACCACTCTTATAGTGAAATCCAGACCACTACAGAGGGTGATGAAGCAAAAACAATTAATTTATAATCCAATAACAAACATTTTTTACTTGGATATAGGTAATGCTTACCTTATAGACCAGAAAAGAGGTCACTTTATGATAAATGTTCTCTTTTATGTAAAACTACAAGTCTATTGGCTCGTCTTTATAGGTCATTTATCTAGATCAGTAAGCTAATGCATTGACATGAGTCAACCGAGATGAGATTACAGCGTGATCTTTTCTGCAAAGGTTTTTTTTTTCACGTAAAACCTTTGAAGATGGAGGAAACGGTGACACGGGGTAACCTGGAGGAGAGTAGCTGTTGTTGCTGTGAGAGCAAAGAGACGGCCAGACGTCCAAGACCAAAGATCGCATCTCCACCGCAGACAAACACTGAGCGACGACCTTTGTCACCAGCACGTGTGAAGCTTTCTCCAGACTGAAATATCAAATTATTATACGTTTGTACTTTTTTTCTATCACTGACAAAGCCCACAGAGTTCAGACACAAAGCCTCTTTGTCACTTCATAAATGAATTGTCTGAAAATGCACCTGATACTACTTTAATGATGAAGCTTTACAGTGGGTTAGTTTTAGGATTTCCTTAGATATCTGCCTCCTAACTCTGAAAAACTGCTTTTTACTCCCTCTGTAGTATCTGTGGACTGAATATCTTTGGGTTTTGGTGTTTGCTTGTACATTAAAAAGCAGAACTAAAAATGTTTTGGGCATTTTAATGAGCAGGTGTCTAATTGGATAACAATAATAATGAAGAGCATGACCTGCAGAATAATCAGTAATAGAAATAACAATTCAAAAGTGGATGATTTAGTATTGTAACACACGTGAGCTGTGTATGTGTCAGTGTGCTTCTTTTTACCTGACACTCCCCCCGCCATGTAAACAGCCATCATGACTCCTAGAGTGAAGCCAACGTGGATGGTCAGGGGCTCCCCGAGAGCCCCTTTACTCAGCACCGTCTGGGCCACTGAACCACATCCAAAGAGCTGGGACACAGACAAGAACAAGAAGACAAAGGGTGGAGGCAGAAAGACTCTTTTTTTTTTTTTTTTTTAATTATTCCAATTACAGCCGCCATTAACACTAGCCCCCTTGTCCAACAACAGCCTCCGACTGCCACAGACAATTTGTCCAGCCCAGAGCTCGGAGAAATAATGAATCCCCCCACTTATTAAGTAAAAGGCAGAAGTAATTCAGATGAAAGAGAGAAAAAAAAGAGGGCTGTTGTGGAAGCTGCATCACTCCTCTGATGTAGCATCGCAGAGGGCTGACAGGTGGAGGACAGACCGGTCTGGAAACACAGCAAGTGCTTAGGAGGCAACTCACAGCCAACACAGAAAAAAAGGAATGTTTTGCAAAGTGATTTATCATTTGCTGTTTTGAAAAAAAAAAATCCCCCCCCCATTATGAGAGACAATAACTTGTGAGTCATAATAATTCAAATGCTCTGTTACTTCTGGGGGAGTTGTGAGGAAGAGAAACAGTCCCACATCAGCCACATCTTGGTCTGACTGTCAGCAGCAAATTACAGCTGAGCACATGAAAGAGACAAAGCTCCAGAATATACTATCTGTTAATAGAGACATCTGAGAGACAGCAGTCACAGTCCCCCCGGACACCCAGTTTGACACCTTATTAGCATACTGGTTCACAGCTTTAAAGCGGCTGTTTAAGCTGCATGACAGGTGCAGAGGGAGGTACTCACGATCAGGACAAATATCCCCAGAAATTCCGCCAGGAACTCCTTAAAGATGTCCCGCCTCAGGCCGAATCTCTCCTTCATCTTTCTCTTGCTCTCATTTTCCATTTTCCCCCTTCTTCTCTCTCTCAGCCTCTCTTTCCTTGATGTCTTCCTCCGGCCAGAACAAACAGCTTACAAACTATGGAGGGAGTGTGTGTGTGTGTGTGTGTGTATGTGTGTGTGTGTGTGTGTATGTGTGTGTGTGTGTGTCGGTGCAGGTTGCCGCCTCCCACTCGGTGCGCTCTGACCGGCGGAGACGTTAAGCTCTCTGCATCTATTTCCCTTTATAACCACAAGGGGTCTACTTTTTATTAGACATCCAGACCTGACTGAGGTCACACACGTAAAATAAATCAGGCTGCACAATCGTGAGCTTATAAGCTACAATTTATAATTAATGCACATAAGATAAGATAAGATAAGATAAGATAAGATAAGATAAGATAAGATAAGATAAGATAAGATATTCATCCCAATGGACAAAATACGACATGAGTAAATGTGAAAGACAGAAACAACAGAACTGATTATCTTGAACTTGTTATCACCAACAATTATAAAACTTAACTAAAAAAAAATTATGATTTCATATTGTTTACAGCTGTGTGAGTGGCGCCTTTATCCGCCCTGTTATTGACACCACCGACATATAAAGGTGATTTCTCTCTTTATTTCAAACATTTGGGGAGATGAAGTAGTTTCAATTCCTGAAATTTGGCTCAGTGTCATTTTAAAAAGAGCAATAATTTTAAAAAAGTCAACGCTTTCCAGGTCAGTGAAAAGTTTGATTCACCTGTAAGAAGGGCCGTGTGTGTGTAGTTCTAGCGTCATGTGGAAAATGTTCAGTGTAATAAATATAATGATGAGCTGTTTTCCACATGCAATCATAATCGTCCCAAATTCAGATTACAACCCACACATCAAGTGAGTTTAAGATAATAATAATAATAATAATAATAATAATAATAATAATAATAATAATAATAATAACAATAATAATAATAATACAGTCCTTAGAGATTTTTTGTGGGGGATTTTAAGACATTTCAGACCAAAATATCTTTTTAAATTATCTCCGAGTAAATTCTCCGCAGACATTATTGAAACCTTAGTAAAATCAAATTTAAAACAAAAGTGCTAGGCTGTAGACTCGCATGTATGAACATGCGTGTTCAAGAACCTTTTGCACGTGATGGTTTAATTTATTAAGCCTGCTGGATGCTGAAATAATAATAATAATAAAAAAGTATTTTCTCCGGAGCCTAAAACACACATAGATGTTTGAATTAATGAGATCTGGTGTCGGTCATCACACTGTCTCAGCATCGGGACCGGGTGTACGTTCAGGTTTCAACACATGTCTGAGACGTTAATGAGAGAAAATGTGAAGGAAAATAAAAAACATACATCACATCTGTGTGGGAATATGTAGCCTCTGTTTGTAGGGTATTAAATCCCTTTGTGGCTTTAAAACAGAAAAATACAAAATAAATCTAAATTCCAAAAGATTTCCACATTTACATTTCATCATCATTATTCTAAAAACGTCCTAGTCTCTTTACATTTATTTATTTTTTGTGTTTTTTTCTTTTTTAGTTCCCTCACTCACCATCTCCCCTGCAGCTGCTGCGGCTCTTCTCCTCCTCAGTCATCTCATCACAGTTCATCGTATTTTCCCTTTTTCTTGCCTTCTTTCTTCCTTTCTTTGAAACAATTCCGTCCAAATTTTTTCTCTCTCTCTCTCTCATCAAACCGCTGCTGAATATTATTCAAAACTTTGAAAATAAAAGTTGAACTGTGACTCTGACACGTCCGAGGCTCCCTTCCTCCAACAGAGGGAGCTCCATGAATACATTTGAGCTGAAGTGTTGTCACACCGTCCCTCGTGTCTCCCGTCTTATCTTCCGTTCGCTGCGCGTTGTGAAGAGGTGAGGCGACAGGCTGCGGATTGTGATGTTTTCAATGCATTAATCAATGTCACAGTTTCAGGCCCCGTCCCGTCTTTGATGTGAAACAGACACTTTGAGAGTGTCGCCCATGCTGTGAGAAAAAAAAAAGAAAAAAAAAAGGCTGATGTGCTGATGGAGAAACGACATCCTCCGGGGGGGGGGGGGGGGGGGGGGGGGTGAAATTGCAAATGATGGGCCCTACATCTGTCTCCACACTCCTTTGTCCTTGTCGAGGAGTTATGAGAGAATATGCAAGAATTAAAGCCACTTAAAGAACATCACAGAGTGTGAGAGTGTGTTTAAACGACTCATCCACACACACATTACTCCCGGCAGCCTAAATCTCAGATAAACTCCGGATTCACCCTTTAACTGTTTACCTGCGCGGCCTCCTAAATGCGGGTGTTGGTCATGCGGGGGGATTTTCTTTAATTCCTTTATTTTTTTTTCCGGAGACAGGCTCGCTCGCAGCTAATTGGTGGATGTTTATTGGGAAGTTTTTGTTTTTTTTCTTTGAAAGGAGGAAAAAAAGGAATTATCACCTGCAGGACAAATCTCTGCCAACAACACCCCAGCAAGGAGCAGCAATCCCTCTATAGTCTGCATTTACATAACATCTTAGGCCGGTGGGGAGGTTGTGTAAGGCAAATAAAGAGGACAGGGGTGAGGAAAGTGGTTTGACACCTTTATGCCACTTAGGAAATGGTTAATGGTGGCGTAAGGAATGTGTGATTTGGAGAGTAAACACTCAGAAGTTGGTTCATTACTTATGCAAGGTAAAAAAAAAAAAAAGAAAAAAGAGTGAACTTTTAATGTGGAGAGCAGTCTGAAAACGTGGAAATCTGAACATATACGTGTGCGTGACGACTGAGCAAAGTCTAATCTGTAAAATGAAGGTCGTGATGTGATAAAAAAAAAAAAAAAGTGCAGAGCAGCTGCTAAATGCACCGTGAGGGGGAGATTTTGTATATTGGCTTCATTAGTTTTAGTGTGTGTGTGTGTGTGGGTGTGTGTGTGTGTGTGTGTGTGTGTGTGTGTGTGTGCAAAAAAAAAAAAAAAGTGATTTAAAACTTCCTGATTCATCGACTTCACGTGAATCCACACCTGTGATAAACATAAATATCAGAAGGTGATCCCCTCCTCGGCACCACTTTTTAAAAAAAAAAAATATTTTACCAAGTGTTGGTAAAAAGCTATGAATTACTGTGGAGTGAGAGCAGCGGAGAGCTGCAGTGTACCGGGAGTGTGAGGTGGGTGGGGTGGATGTGTTTCTCCTCCTCAAACACGCATGGCGGAGGTCGTTTATGTAAATGCGTGGATTTAATTTTCAAAAGGACGGCCCTTTCCCTTTTTTTTGCCCAATGAAAATGAACCGCGGCTGACACCTGGCTATAAACCCAGGAAGGAACCCAAAGTCCTAATCAGAAATCTGTTGAAAAAACCCCCGAGAGGCGCAGCAGGACGAGCAGACGAGTGAGAGAGAAAAGAAAGAGAGAGAGAGAGAGAGAGAGAGACGGCCGAGATGACTTCCAGTAAGATCGAGATCCCCGGAGAGGTGAAGAGCGACCCCGCTGCTCTCATGGCATCCCTCCAGCTGATGCCCTCACCGGTGCCCAACCCGGAGATCAAGTACACCAAGGTCTGTGTCCCGTCCGAGCCGCTGAGCCTCTGCGCGTCACGGCGCAGCGTCTTTTCCTCCTGGATGTGTGTGGCTGTGTGTGTCTCTCAAAACTTTTTTCCTCTTGAGCTAAAGTTTTTTTCTGTGTGAGAGTGTTCCGTGTGTGTGTGTGTTTTGTGGGGGGGGGGGCAGCTTCAGTTATCAGTCCGCCGTGTTGCTCCTCGCAGGGCTGGAGCTGACGAGCAGCCTCCGGAGGAAAAACTTTGATTTCCTTCAGGGCTGATTGTTTTAAAGCTGACACGTTAGAAAAGTCTCTGTGCGTCCACGTGCTCGGCGCAGCTCAGCGTGAAGGGATCGATAACCTCCGAGCGAGATCATTGACGCGTAATATTTTAAGAATTACAGCTGATTAGTTTCGTTTCTTCTTGGTTTCACTTAACTTGGTTTAAAAGAGAGAGAGAGAGAGAGAGAGAGAGAGAGAGAGAGAGAGAGAGAGAGAGACAACACCAGAGGAGGGATGTCAGCCTGCATTTTCGAATGTGTGATTATGTTACAGACTAATAATTGAATTTTGTGTGTAATTAAGCCACGTTTAATTGCAATAACTCTACAACAGGCGCAAAAACTTTCATTTATAAGGGCGTGTCAAACTAAATAATGTGTGTTGTTTTGGCTTAAAGTTTAAAATATATATATATATTAAAACAAATGGCTCACAAAGATAATTGAACATCTTTAATTCACTTTGCACCTGAAGTGCAAAGTGAATTAAACACTAATCACAGTAAATAATTATCTCTGTTAAGACACAGGCCAACCTCCTCTCAGCTCACTGGAAGGGATGCCAATTAATAAAACATATTGTCAATTAAAATAGCCCATAAAAGAAGTCAGTAAGTATAAAATACCAAACTGAAATACACCAAATCTTTCAGCTCCTCCACCCTGATCACAACGCCTCACTTCAGCGGCGTTTCTGTGCCATTCCCCGGCTTGTAAACTTGTTAATATAATTAATGTTACATAGCTCACAGTGATTTCAGCGATCAGTGGCAAAGGCTGAGTTTGTGTATAAACAGAGCAGCCCGAAATTCTTTCTGCCACAGCAATCACAGCAGTTTACACTACACACAGGTTAGTCAAGTCCAAAGAATTGGCAGTGATTTGAATCAGTCTCATTATTATCTGACAGCGAGGTTGGTCCAGAGGAGAAACGTTTAAGCATTTAAAGTGCAGATTATCGCCCTGCAGTCACAGAAGTATGCGGGTGGATGAAAGGTGAACTTTATCTGAGTTGTGAAACAAACCGTGCTGCAGAAGAGACTAGAATTAATTGAAGAAATTCTGTATGAAAGTCCTGTTTTCAGGGAGTTCCTCAACATTTTGTCACTGTATCATATAAAGAGCAGCACACATACTGAACGAAGCCATTATTAATCAGTAAAACACATCCAGTCTATTTTCTGTGAAATTTGCTCTCATGTGAAATGTTCTGTTGCCTGTTTGATAACATCTCTTTTTAACATACGCGCACACTGAAACGGTCTGAAGTGACTTTAAGTCTTAAGATCAGGCCCTTTGTAACGTCTCATTATCAGTCTGAGGATGTAACCCTGCTGCAATTCTGCTGCTCCTGAACAAAACCCTTGTCTTTTTAGCTGCAGAACTGGTGTTTTTTTTTTTTTTATGATTGTGAGACGAAAAAATGCCACGTCTCCTAGAGGACACATTAACGATAGTGTGGTGGAAGTTCAATCAGTGCTTTAACTGCTCCGTGTTCACACAAACCCTCAGCGTTTTGAGAGCAAAGGGCACACTGCTGCTGCCGCTGCACAGAGGACGGTACGTGTTGTGTAGAGCTTTTCCGTTCCCCTCGCAGTGCAGAGTGTTAGTTGAAGGGGTGGACGAGACGGTGTACAGGAGGAAATTTAGGGAGCGACTTGGTGAATTAACCCCAAGGAATTTGGATCATCCAGTCCCTGTTGGTTTGGTGGACATAGGGGGCAGAAGGGCCCTGATTTATGGGAACCCCTGGCGTGGGCTGTCCTCACACCCTGTTCCTGTTCTCCACCCCACCGGCTGCAAGGGAACAACCAACCCTGCTCACTGGCCTGCAGGGCGGGTGGATGGAGCTGCACAGATTCTCCTCAGTTATATGAATCCTTTCTTTAATATGAGTCTTTTTCTAACTTTCATAGAAATTCAACAAAATCTTCAGTCATCAAGTCACCATGACTTTTCTTTTTTTTTTTTCTTTTTTTTGCAATGCAAAGATTACATGTGAGCGACCCTGGAATCACAAATACCACTGATTACAGTATTATTACTTAACAGGTTTGCTTCTGCAGCGGGGAAGTATGTGATATAAAAGGCTGATTGCAATCAACGTTTGCCCCTTGTCCTCTTCACCGAGTCATGAACTCCTCACCGTCAAAGACTCATTGCTTCTATCAGTAAAGCTATCTTCCCCTCTGAGATTAGAGTTCTGTTATTAGTCTATAAGCTGAATAAGTAGTTTTCGCACAACCTTTTCTCTTGTCGCTGAAAAGCACAAGGAGAAAATCTTTCTCTCCGTTCCCCCTGCCCCCACGTTTCTATTGCTAGAGGGCTCCAACAGCTGGGTTACAAGACAGAAACAGTTTAAAGGTTGATAGGACCACGAAGGAAGCCATAAATAAGAGTGCCATGATAGCTATTTATTGATGTTTTCCACTTGTGGCAGGAGAGAGAACAGAGAGAGAGAGAGTAGAGGCTGGGTTTTGTGAATAATTAAGGCACACGGAGAAAGCTTTCCTGCTCTTTTCTGGTGGGTGATACTTTTGGCCTTTGTGGTTTTTCACACCGTTCGGCGATAATGAGTTGTTAGAGCAGACACTTAGTGGGACAGATTTTACAGGGAATTGAAGTAACATTGCCGCTTTTGCTTTGAGGGAGCAGTCTGTAAAATGCCTTTATTGTCCCAAGTGAAAGGTGAGCACGCTGAGCCTTTCGCAAACTCTTAAAAGTATTAGATCGCAGTTAGCCCTCTAATAAGAGTGTGTATAGGCAAAATCTGCATTTTTTTTTTTTTAAGTGTAGTTTGTAGTTTCATTGTTGCCTAACTCTTTAATAAGGCAGAAAATAGTCCCACGATTATAAGGAACTAACCAGGACCAGGTTGAGGGATCAAGCCTGCTGTGGCCTCGCTCACCGTCTGGGTTAAAGATTTCTTAATCTAATCAACGGTTGTAAATTTTCCTTGTTGCCTTGCTCATGGTGGCTTTAATGCACTTTCACCGTAGGAACCTGTGCAGAACCTGCCCGCTGCAGACCCGTGTATTTGCAAAAGTCGTCCATGCAGAGACATCCACTCAGTTCTGATGAATAAGAGGCTCCATCAATCTGTCACTGATTGAGAAAGCACAGATGGAGGCTTGGGGCTCCCCGATGCTAGGTGCTGTCCACCGGGGTGTAAATTATGACCCTGTCTCACTGTGTGGGTTAGTGGCCCTGCCTCGCCAGAGCCTGACCTGCGGTTCTGGAGTTTTTCACTTCAAAACCGCCATCTTACTGCGATCAAGATCAAACAGAGCCAAAGTTAGGGGATACCGTGCACCTAAATGATTTATCACAACGAGCACAGCGAGAACCCCCCCCCCCCCCCCCCCCCTTCTCTGGCCTTTTGCTTACACAATCTCCATGTTCGGCACACACACGGCCACATACTCTCTAAAACACATCTCTTGGATTGTGACAGGGTAAGTGTGCGCCGCCATTAATATGTCCATTGGTGTGAAATGCCTTCTTGGGCAGTGAGTGTAAATTACCATCTTAGCAGACATGTCAACATCATGTCCCCTGTCTCTTAATCACTGTTTAAGGAAGAGCAGTGACAGCGAGGTTACCCTGTTAACTTCCCATACCTTCAGCCCCTCCTGACAAGGAACGTGTAAATCCTTACGGTGTCATTATGAAAAACACGGGGCTTCATAAATCTGTTTGGAGCCAGAGCAGCCCATTTCTCGGGACAACAGCGGAGACACAAGTGCTTCTCCTCCGTGTTTATTTGTCTGCGGAGAAGCGTCACATTTCTTTAAAAAATGACTTCCTCCTTCGCCCGGTGATCCCCATGAGTAAAACTACTGTTCTTTAAACATTCGCTTGACCTGAGATTTAAAGAATGGTTAAGTACACAGGAAACCCATCAAACCTCAGATGTTCAAAGCAACAAAGAAGAAAAGAAAAAAAAGCGTCCAGGAGTGAGAGGAGAGGTTTTGTGTTGTTGATTCATGAAAGTCAAACTGTGTAGCCTTTGTCTTTTGCTTTCTACCGTCTTCATCATTTCATTTCAAGATTTTAGAGCAACTTCTGATGTATTATGTTCAGGGAATAATATTAATACTAAGTCTAAGAGGTCTAAGTCTATTTTTTTTTCTTGTATTTTGCTCCTCTGAGAAACTTGAAAATGGGGGTCAAAAGTTTCGGGATTTAACTTAAAATATGCATTTATTGAATAAGAATATGCCCACAAAGTTTGCATTCAGCTTTATAAAACAAACCTTAATATCCCACTTGTGATTTTGAAGACACTTTTAAGCAATTAGAACGATACAAGCGTGAAAAAGTCTTTAATCTAAAGCTGTCTGCAGCTCCAGTGACGTGCAACATCTGCTGCATTTTGACTACTGCATTAAAAGAGTGAATCAACTAAAAAAAAAAGTGAATAAGAAGTTGTTTGCAATTACAGCCGCATGTCAAAGTGGGGCTTCTCACATAACTTCTGAGTCAGACTGAACAACTCGAAACCCCCTTTGCCCACACACACCGACGAGACAAAGACGTTTGCCAGCCAGTGACAGCGAGGTCACCCTCGCCAAACCCGGGAGCGCAGGGTGGCATTGTCTGTGGGTGTGTGAGTGAAAAACAACGAAGGCTCCGCGGTGTCAGACATGTGGAGAGGAGCAGGGGAAAAAAACACCAGCTGGTCTCCACTTTCACATGCTCTCTCTCCGCTCACTTGTAACAGCGGCAATTATAAGAGTTTTGAAACCCGTCCAGAACCAGAGAGGAAATAGAGGTCCTGTGATAGGGGAGGATATGAAACTTCCTGCGCAGACGAGTATCGCAGGTGCCCGGGTAGGATCCGTCTGGCTGTGGAATCTTGGCGTGTTGTGTATAAACACACACACATATGCATAACCCCCCCTCCTCCTCCTTCTCACACAGACCCACCCCCTCTTTTATAAAAAAAAAAAAAAGAAAAGCCAGAACTTACATGTTCCTTCAGCCGTTACCATCCGAGCTATGAGAAGAAGCAAAGAGCCAAACAGATGTTTTGTTAGCTGCAGAAAATATGTTTGGCTTTACTTGCTTCCTATTGCAGTTCACTCCTTAAAAAATGAGTTATCGCAAAAAATCACGCAAAAGTTTAGCGAGCATCACGAAAGGACGCTCACAGCCATTGTACCTTTAGTGTGTAGATCTTTCTGTGATGGACGACGGCGATTGAAACACCCGCGTTTGAATGAACACACGGGCACCAATTAGCGGTTGACTTGATGAACACAGCGATCTTGTCCATACGTCCTTCCTGTCTCATCCTTCCACTGTCCCCATGGCGATCCTCTCTGCCTCCCTCTCTCTCTTTCTCTCCCTCTCTCTGTCTCTGGATGATGATTGACAGCTTCTGCAGAACAGCGTGGGGAGTTGCTAAATGTTTTGCAGCTGCCCTGTGGCCCATGCAGAAAAGTCTTGACCTATATGCTTACTGCTTTGCTCTAATCCACATCAGGCATCCTCGTTATGTGTCAGGCGTCACATATCACAGCGCTCGATGTCAGTTTTAATGTTTTGGTTTGGTAAATGAATGTTTGAAAACTAAATCATCTGAAAGTTCCAAAAAAGCAGAAAACTGTTTATACTGAAAATGTTGTCTCTGGACACCGAAGTTAAAACTCTAATTACTCACAGAATTTTTCAGGAAAATCTAACAATGTAACTAGATACATTTACTCAAGTACAGCACTTAAGTACAAGTTTGAGGGTAACTTAACCCAAGTGTTTCTGCTACTCCACTACATTTTGGTTGCCAATATTGATGACTTTAGTTACTAGTTGCTTGACAGATTGTCTGCTGCATCAGTCATTTTCAAATGTATTTATTTTATCGGTAATCTGATTTAAAAAAACACTGATTCAGATAATCTGAAAAATTCTTAATATTGACTCCTAATATACAATATATATGTTAATATATGTGTAACTTTTACTTGTACTTTGGAAACTCAAGTGCAGTTAAAATCAGATATTACAAGACTTTTACTCAATTACACCTCACGTGGCTGACTTTCATTCTCATCAAAGTAATATTTTATCTTTAATTTCACGTTTGACTTTTGGGTACTTCATACAACACTGATATTTACTCAGGTGTTGTACTGTGCACATTTAGTATTTCCATTTAATGCAGGTTGACATGTCTACTACACTACATCTCACAGGTAAATATGATATATGATATAATATAACACTTTTACTTGGCTACATTTGTCCGACAGCTTTAATTACTAGTTTCATGTCAGATTACAATTATGTATTGTGACATAAATATGATGATGTTATAGAACAAGATGCATAGCTGTAGATTAAACTAACCAACAGCACATAAAAATAGTTAAAATGAGCTCAACCTTGAGTTCAAAAGCAGCACACTTAAGCTTTTCATATTTTAAGTACACTTTTTTACTTGAGTGTGATTTGAGTGCAGGACTTTCACTTGTAGTGGTGTATTAGTGCAGTAATAGTACTTGTACTTCGGTAGATCTGAATACTTCCACCCCCTCTGTTGATTTTTATAAACACGAAACCATGATGTAAAGCGATAGCATCCACCCCGCAGGGAATGGGAAAGGAAAAACACTATTTATCATTTGAAAATGTGCACTTCATTCTTGTGTTCTTTGCGCCTCATCCAAATGATCCCAAAAAGCAATTTTAAGAAACCTTGAGAGTTGATTTACGCCTCGGTGCTGTCATCTTAATCAAGTCTGTGAATGGAACGAGACAAAAGTCCAACACCAGTCCGAGCTCAGAGAGAGGGCCGAGCCAAGCGGCGGCTGACAGTTGTCCTTTTCTGGCCGTGATTTAGGTGGCGGCTCGCTCCACTGTTCTCCAGCTCCATCCGTCCTCCTTTAGCAGCGTCTTGTGAGAGGGGGTTAACGCCATGCATAAAGCTACCCACGGTCTGCATTCTTGCTCGGACTGTTGAGGCTGTCAGGGGGCTCCTCTTGATTTAGGGTGCCCCACTTCAGTGGCCCCTATAAATTTAAAAACTAATTCAGTGCTCTACAGGACTTTCTGTTTTTGTAGCTGGCCCTCTGCTCCTTATCGTTACTGACAATTTTATGAAGTGCTCTTAATGAGCGTCAGATTAAAGGTGGCCCCTGAGAAGAAGAAGAAGAAAAAGAAGAAGCCACTCTGGCCTGTGTGTGCGTAAAGGTGCGTGGGGGGTGGGAGGAATGGCTCTTGCGGGATGGTACACGCAGATACTGAGCACCTTAAACGTCTGCATGTGAGTTATTCATACGCAGGGCCCACATTATGAGGCCGCGAGCCGTGGGAATAAAGAGGAGGAGGCGGATGAGGAGGCGGAGGAGGAGGGAGGCATGATGATGTGTTTGCTCCAACAGTTTTCAGACTCCCTGGCATTTTATACCAGCCCCAAAGTAAACACGGCTAACAGTTTACAGCCAATTAAATAGTACTTAAAGACGAGCGTTTATGGAGGTAAACATGTCGGGTAGTTCAGGGAGGATCGGGCCGGCGGGACACTTGAACCCGGCGCTCAGGTTTTTGCGCACGGTGCGCCTGAACTCCTCTAAAGTCGAAGGCCGGTAAGAGCACATGTATACACAGGGATAGATTTGTGCCAGCAGATGTTCTCCTTGCACTCTATCCATCAAGCAGACTGACAGCCATTAAAAACAGTGTGTGAGTAGTCTGCCTAATGGATCCAAACATGTCAGCGAGGAAGGGGCTGTTGCGCAAGACGGCCCCTATATTTGCGATTTCAAATCACACCTCGCATTTCCTTTTGTTCCACTTTGTCATCGGCGTATGAGCGTGTTTCACATGATTCCCGGCTTTGTAAACATTTATTTTTCCATCTCTTAGATGTCGAGTGTGTCCTGTTTCCAAGGCGGTTGTTTAACGGAAGACTCGCTTTAACGCATCACAGAAACCGAACGCGGCACGTGTTTTATGATCTCGTAAACGAGCAGCGATGTTGTGAAACGTGTGTCTGCGAGTGTGGGGGTGGGTGGGTGGATGGTTAGGTGGGTGGGTGTGGGTCTGGTGTCTGATAGGGATTTATCTGCCCCCCACCCCTTTTGTCTGGATGGTGGAGCACTCCCCAGAGAGCAATGCTGGACCGGCAGGAATCTGTGTCCAGATTTCCAGAGATTCTCCCATATCCCTTACACAAGAGCCTGGGAGAGCTGCTCAGCCAACAGGGTGGAATGAAATCATTGCTTCACAAGATACATACTTTGAAAAAAAAAAAAAAGAAAGAATTTAGTCTTGTATCACTCACTTAAACTCAGATGCTTCAAATAAAATCAGTTTGAGTAAGGTTGTAAGATTACTTCACGTTGCCGTCATGATCCAGACCCATCATTTCATCTAAAAACCGCATTTTCCTCCCTGCAGATCTTCATCAACAATGAGTGGCAGGACTCTGTCAGCGGGAAGGTCTTTCCTGCCTGCAACCCAGCTACTGGAGAGCAGATCTGTGAGGTCCAGGAGGCAGACAAGGTACATTCTCTACAGCAGAGCATCTTCTGTCACGTCCTTTTCATTGACAACAGGGTTATTTTACTCCGGATGGTATCAGCGGTGGGACAGTCATTTGAACTACTCCAGGTACAAGGCGGAAGAGTAAAAGTATAGAGTTTTTTTTTTTTACAACAGAATTTAAGTAAAGGCTTTCATCATATAGAAAGCCCTGTCAGTGTCTATTACTTCATAATTGGCTCATTATTATTGATGCATTAATTGATGCGGTTTATGTGATATAACCTTGTTGGTGTTGGTCCAAGTCAGCTTACTTAATGTTGCTCCGGGACCATGATTGCACCTTTGTGAGAACCGACAAAGACCACATGTGAAGCCATTGTGACTGAAAGAGTTTAGCAGAGCACCGTCTCCCAAAACACTGGAGTTTGTATCCTAAGTTCACTTGTTAATTCCCATTTTTTCTGTTTTCTGTCGTGACTTTGTAAGGTTTAGGCAACAGACATACTTGGTTGGGCTTTGATAAAAATTTACCCCTTCACAACATTAAGTGCGTGTTAGAGTGGATCCCTTCATCCGTGTGTGTATTTTTCTGGTCAGCGACATTACAAGAATGTGATTGGTCTGTTGTGGTGATGGTCCAGGAACAACACACCAGCATGGCGGTTTCAGATTGTATCACTGATACAGTATGCAAACAGAATTTAAAGCTTGTGCTAAAGTTTTCGTGCTGGACAGAAGATGTCTCGTACGTCACTGCAAAGTCCATCTCAGTGTTTGTGCAATGGAGGACGTTTCGACATCACAGTTGTGTTTACTGAAAATGTAATTGAATTTGAAAAAATTGAACCAGGGTTGATTTCCAAACTATTTGTGAAGTCACAAATCACGCCACGCCTCTTAAAATCAGATTTTCAGAAAATTGAGCAATGAATGTGAAGCATATTGACTAATAGTGTTGACTAACACATTCATCTGTCTACTGTCTCAGGTTTGATTATCATGTTTCCTTCTTGTGTCTCAGGCTGATGTTGATAAAGCCGTGCAGGCGGCTCGTCTCGCCTTTTCTTTGGGTTCCGTTTGGCGAAGGATGGACGCATCGGAGAGGGGTCGTCTTCTGGCCAAACTGGCTGACCTGGTGGAGAGAGACAGTGTCTATCTAGCAGTAAGAAAGCACAATATTAGCATTTACCCCCATCAGTCAATGTTATAATGTGTATATGTGTCCTCTTATACACTGGATTATTACCATATTTGTTTTATTATTCATAACAGTGCTGTTGCTGCATTGAAACTGTAGTATAACCACTACTTCTTTGTCTGTTTATAATGTTTTGTTCTTGTTTTATTTAGTTGGTTTTCTTGCTCATTAAAGCGTTTTTATGCCTCCTGTGAAGCACTTTGGGCCTCCCCTGTGTTTAAGAAATATAAACGTACTTTGCCTTAAAGAGAACATATAAATGTAACTTAGGGGCTGTATTTGTGGTTTAGTGTTATCTTGGTGTCACATTTCACCCCTGGGAGAGTGTTAAGACTGGAACAGTATGGAATTATGTGAGGATCACAAGGTTATATCACATATTTCTCAAAACGTCTCCCCCGTCTCTCTTCAGACTATTGAGTCACTGAACAGTGGGAAGCCTTTCCTGCCCACCCTGTTTGTGGACCTCCAAGGAACCATAAAGACTCTGAGGTACTTCGCTGGATATGCAGACAAGATCCACGGCACTTGTATTCCAATGGGTAAGATCCTTCCTCGATGACTACAACAGAGTTTTAGTGAAATGGACAAAAGGCTGGAGATTATTAGTAAAAGATTAGACAAGTTTTGGAGATGGACACAGAGGTGTGTAGGTGTGTAGGTGTGAAGGTGAGGCTGGCCTGTTATTGGATTGGTTGGATATCAAACCAAAATACTTTTAATGTTGACTGGACTGTGTCACCATTGAGTATTTAAAACTGTTGTATCATAAATTGGTTTCTTGGTCACATCCTAAAGACAGGAGCCCTCATTTACATCATGCTTTTGTTCATTTTTGTATTTACTTCAGGCAACGGTTGGGACAACCATGATCCCAAAAAGTTTGGACACAGAGTGAAACGTAGATAAAAAGGAATGTGATACTTTACGAATTGTTTTTTGTCATATACTCCATTGATAACAGTACGAAGACAAGATATTTATTTATGAATTGAAGTTTTTTGAACCTTACATTTTCAGAAACACTAAACCCCGTCAGTGAAAAGCCCAGCGGCTCGATCCCAAACAGACTTATACTGAAATCTTAATCAAATAAAATACAAAATAATTAAATAAGAAGTAAACTTAAAGATTTATCAGAAGTAATAGTAGTAGTTCAACATGTAAAGTATATATCTCAGATGTGAACTACACCACTGTTGAATATCCTCCCGCTGTCCTTAATGATTAAATAGTTAGATGTTTCCTGATCGTGACAGGACGGAGCGAACAAATAAATATAAGCGTGTGTTTTTTAGACACCCGCCTAAATCTCTGAAAGGTGTGTTCACGGGTTCCCCTGTAGTGAGTGAAACCACAGAAAAAAAGCCTAATCTAAAGCCAGGATCTCAGTCATTCGGCAAAATTAGCCTGCTAGCTGTACTGAGCAAGCTAAGCTAAGAAAAAGCAAATAACCCAAAGACACAGTGGAAAACAAGACCCCACTGCCACCAACGTAACCGAGTGTCTTGGGTGCTCTCCTTGAGCTCTGTTTTGGTCCCTACCAACACCTGAGGGAAATATCTGGCTCTTTAGCTGCTAAATCTTTCACTGTGTTCACCAGCTAGTCATTAATTCTGTCTGTTGACAACAACACGAGCGAGAGAGTGTGTGAAAACTAAAACAATGA
This sequence comes from Sparus aurata, assembly GCF_900880675.1. Classification (NCBI taxonomy): domain Eukaryota; kingdom Metazoa; phylum Chordata; class Actinopteri; order Spariformes; family Sparidae; genus Sparus; species Sparus aurata. The sequence continues at coordinate 26,224,436 of NC_044190.1, forward strand.
CCTGAAAGAAGCTAAAACGCTCAACCTTATACATTACACATTATCATTTGATCCTTTGTAATTATGGAGATGTTAATCAACAATTCAAGAAATTTGGTGTATTAAGTCGAATGAAAATATATGGTTTTGTAGAAAAATTAAGGCCTATACTCAGCAAACATAAGTATTAAACTGGCCGTCAAACCAAACGCTAACATCGTCCTGAGGAGGCTGCCATCGCTATTGACTTGGGAGGTGGAAAAAGAGGAACTCTGAATGTCTGTTTCAACAGGAAGCACAAAAAAAGGAAATAGAATAAAAGAAAGGACATGGGAAATCTGCTGATACCACTGTAATGTCCCTCTTAAAGCTTCTCTTGTGCGCTGCTGCCAAACCAACCTCGGCGAGCATTTTCCCAGGGCTTTGGTTTGAGCTTTATTGCACTAGTAGACCTTCAGAGAACATAAACAAATGTGTTCCTGTAGCCTGTAGGATGCAAGTTACCATTTTTTTGTTCACCTGTCGGGATGTAGTGCAGGACGTCTAACCAGCAGCCACCTCTCAGCATCTCTCTGCCTCGCACGTTATGCCAAGCTTATTGTGTTCGACTCTATCGCAGACAGTGTGAAATGAATGGGGAGAGTCATTGTGTGGAGCACCTTTGGCTACGCAGTCCAGTATAGTTTACATTGCTCGTTCCAAATTGAAATATAAGTCATTTGCAGGCGTCATACTTTCAAACAACGCTTGCAGATACTCGAGTTCCTCCTGAAAATCTCTTGTCTAATAGGTTTATAGTTTCGTTCTCCAAACAATAGCTGTTTGGAAAGGCCCAACATCCACTGCGGAAATAAGGAACAAGTCTGACATGTGGGAATCTTTACCACAGTGTTGCGTCCATTGTTACACCGAAAATGATTATCTCGCTTGTCATCTCGCATTGATCATTCCAGTCCAAACGCAACATTAGGCAATGTTTCATCAGCTGACGACTGTTGTAACAAATTTAAACACACATTTCTCAATATCAATTGTTTTTGTGGGGAATGAACAGGCATGGCACACCCTCAGTAAGTACCTCCTTTTACTTAAGTAATGCAAGAAGAATGAGCAAACCTTTCCAGCATAACACCCATCTCTATGACCTAAAACTGTTACACACATGCCTGCGCTGTAGGAAATGTAATCTCTCACCAGGGTAAAGTCACCAGGAATGTTGCGTGTGGATTCGTTTACAAATTAACATGTTGAGTCAACAACAGCGGGGGTATCAGGTGCTGACATTTTTCATGTGTTTCAGGCTTTAAACTACTAAAGCTCGGAATGACTAACACTGGTTTCTCGTTTGTGTGTGTGCGTGTGTGTTCCTGCACAGATGGAGAGTATCTGACATTTACCAGATATGAGCCCATTGGAGTCTGTGGACAAATTATCCCTGTGAGTATTCCCCTTTTCTACAAGTGACATGCATGATGGATACAAATGGACACAAGGGCTTGAAAAGATAAGAGCGAATTTGCAAAGTTTAAAAAGGGACGTCGTTGGTTGTTAGTCCGGCCTGTTTGTTGAATCACATTCTGCATTTTCCGGTAATTCCCTGACAGTCACTGTTTATTCGGCTAAATCCTGCTGGTAAGCCCCAAAAATAACGGTGCCAGCGAGCTTGAGTAATTGAGATGGAGACATGCGAGGCAGAAGAGTGAGCTAAAGGGATTTCATAGAGTGGGTTTTGAGGAAAGGAGAATGGTGAGAAAGGAGTAAAAGATCAAGGAGAAAGAGACACTGTTGATTGTGCAAGAGTGCAGAAAGCGTGTGGTTCTGCGTTGAGCCCCATGGGCTCCTGTGCAAAGCAGAAATAACACAGGCCTGTGTGTTGTACAGTGATATGGGTTTATTGCACATGTGTTGCAATTTCCCGGCTTTCTCAGAATACTGTGGGAAGAGAAAATACTGTACAAGTGCCGAGAACATTTTCTCACTTGACTATGTTTAGACAGAGTGAAAATGAGAGTAAGTGACTTAAGAGCGGTGAGTTATTGAGCTTGACTTGTGACCACCCAGTGTGTCAGTCAGATGCATGATGTCTTTTTCCGGTGTGTGTGTGTGTGTGTGTGTGTGTGTGTGTGTGTGTGTGTGTGCGCGTGTGTGTTGTGTGTGTGTGTGTGTGTGTCACACAGTGGAACTTCCCTCTGATGATGACAGCATGGAAGCTGGGACCAGCGCTCGCATGTGGAAACACTGTTGTCCTCAAGCCGGCTGAACAGACACCGCTCACCTGCCTGTACATAGCGGCTCTCGTCAAAGAGGTAACTGACAGGATCACTCGCTGCCAGCCACAATGAGTTCACATGTTCAAAGTTAGTGCTCTAGCATACTGAATCGGAATCACTCACAGGTTTGCCAAGAACACAAAGTTCACTGTGAATCTGGCAAACGCTTTATTTGGATAGTCTAATGTTAGTGTAACTACGAGGTGACAAAAAGCAGATGTTTAACCGAGTGTCACTTGAATATCTGGTTCATCCTCTCAGAATCAGTCATAAAAAAAAGGGCCAGTTCACTGAAATCACAACAGAAAATTTTTCATTACTCACTCGTAGCGGTCTGTTACCGTGCAGATAGTTTGGATTTAATTAGCTAGGGTGATGAGATTTTAATCAGAGATTTTTGCAGCTGCCTCAGTACAACAGAGGTCAATGTGGTATTTAAAGTGTTCAGAAATTCCACTTTAAAAAGTCAACATACTTCCCTGTGAGCAGGGCAAAACACACACACAAAACACTTTATATACCTTATTGTGTAATATGTAAGAACTGGCCACCTCTTGAATTCATACGTCAAACAAATAGGTGGCGACATATAGAGGAACCACTTACTGCTAGCTCAGTTAGCCATGTAGCCAGTTGGTCCCAACTGGAAGCTAAGCATGCTAACTTCAGTAGATACTGTGTCTCTGTAACATAACATCAAAATTCTTACTTCCACACAGTCTGGTGATAATTTACATACTGCTCCTTTATGTTAGGTACGTACATATAAGAGCACCGACACACTAAGCGTAGACAAAACATGACAGAGCTTCACGTACAGTGCAGCTTGGACAGTAAAACATCAAATACAACTAATTCAAGCACATAGTAAGTGCAGTGCATTATATTGTAGGTACAGGGTCATTGAGTGTGTATGTTAGGGGTAAACATATGAGGGGGTTGAACAGGACAGGAACAATGCATCACAAGTTTATGTAGAGAAACCTAATCACGCTGTACAAATCTCAGTGTCCACATCCTCCCTGTCTTCCCCCTGTTCTCTCTGACCTCGCCTCACTTTGGAGACTATCTGTCTGTTGCCTTCTTCTTTTTGATGTTCTGTGCGTTCTCTGCTGGTAGGGAGGTTGGGTTGGGTCCGGATTCCCCCACACCGCCTGTGGTTTTGCTTGGCTCTGCTGTCATCTCCGCTAAAGCTTGTTTCCTCTCATATTGTTTTGACAGGCCGGGTTTCCACCGGGAGTCGTCAATATTTTGCCAGGATTCGGGCCAACGGCAGGAGCTGCGATCGCTTCGCACATGGGCATAGACAAAGTGGCTTTCACGGGATCAACCGAGGTACTTTTCTCTAATAAAGTGGTTCAGATCAACAGCTGTCTAATGCCTGCTTTTTGTCAGCAAGTGACACAGTGGCCAACATGTGCAGAGCATAAGAGCAAGGCTGGGTAATTAGGGGACATTGTGTGCCTGTATTGAAGTCTAAATGATAAACATCTTAGTTGAGCTGCGTGCCCTGTCATTACCGCTCGTGACAGGAGGGCTCTGATTTTATCTCACACACATGCAGTATACAAACACATCTCTCTGAAACCCCTCTTCTGTTTTCCTTTGCTGTATTAACTAGCGTCTTTTCATTGAGCTCACTATCAGGACACACACACGGGATAAACCCTTGTAGCTTTGCAGAAACAGGGAAGTAGTTAATGGCAAGCTCAATCATCAAGGACAGACCATGTTAGGTGTTGAGCGCTCCGAGGTGTTGTGGTCCACATGCATTCCAGGGAGCAGCCAGAGTGACAGCAGATTCCTTCTCTGCAGATCATTTATAAACATCTGTTATTTCTAACTGCAAACGAACCCCTCTGGTAAAACCGTTTACAGCAACCCTAATGTGGAATTTATGTTATGATGGGACCAGTCTGCATTTCACATGTATCTGCGTTACATGAGCCAGGTTTATGTAATGTCCAGATTAGACTTGGTTTTAGGGTTTCTGGAGATGTCTGTTTAGACTCCGGTGGTGTGATGGAGAATCAGCGTGCATGTTAGCCTGTTTACACCTGGTATTAACACACGTCTCGGGTGATCCGATCGCAAGTGGACAGCTCAGTTCACACCTGGCTTTACAACGCGCCTCGAGCAACCACTCGTGATCGGATCTCACTACCTAGGACACAGGGACGGATAGAAACAATGCTTTTTTTTATAAGAAGGCCCAAATAATGAAGAATTTGTCATAGACAGTATTTGTCAAAGTTTATAAAGTTTCCCCTGACTGTAGCTGTCTTGTGTAATTATCAGATGTGATGAGCAAATTGATGTTTGTTTCATCTATTCGCTCACTCTCTGTATGACCCACGGGGAAGATTTGTCCCAGTCTGTGCCCTTTCACAGAAAATTGGAGTTCAGTTCAGTAATCGTCACAGAAACCACAAGTAGCTTGTATAGGAAATTGAAAACAACAGCTTTGACAAATCTGATGACCCACGTCCCTGACTTACAAAGAATGTTAATTGTTGGATTATCTGACAGTTTGAAAGAAGCCTCCCATCTGTATAGACCAAAGAGAGAAGAGAATCAGTTTGGCATCCACAAATGACGCATCTGTCAAAACTCCCTCTCAGTGGAGATGCTTTCAAGCAACATGTTTTTGGAGCAATGCATCAGGCAGCAGTGCGACATCATGGCCATCTTCCAAAAGGCACTTCCTGTGAATCCCACTGGAAAAGGCTGGACAGTCAGTGAGGTCACTTTTTTTTTCTCCCAGAAACCAGCTGCTCCACAGGAGTTCAGAAACATCACACACCTATAAACCAACCTGGCGATCGACTTGTGTGTCCCACCATCTCGCAGCGCGCCACCACACCAATTTGGGACCATTAACAGCTTGAATTATGGAATTATTTTAGTTCAGGTGTAACAGAAAAACATTTTTATAGAAGAATCCGTTTCATATGTGGGAGACTAGAGAATACGAAAACTATTGTTGAGCTTTGTCCCTCCTCCTGTAGGCAGAGGTTCCTCAAATGCTAAATGCTAAAGCACTTTTGGGGGTCCTCCCTGTAGCCTGGCAACATTTTCTTTCTTTTATCATAACGCCGTGATTGAACATTTCCTTTGTGAGTGGCCCATTTCTTCTTAACTAGTTTTCCTGTTGTTTCATGTGATCTGGAGTCAATTACTTAGAGAATGAGCCAGTGCTGGAAGAGACGGCTGATGCCCAGACAGTGAGTCACCGCACTGTAGTAGCAGGGGTTGGGGAGGGGGAGACTGGTGACCACGGCATCTCCTCACAGGCTGGAAGGTGTTCGTGAAGCTACAGGTGGATATCAGGGCCACAACTCATCCTTGCACTGACTCACATGTGGCCGTGACTCCACACGGAGGAGTCTCGCAGCCCAGCGTGTTTCCTCTTCCCTTGAATAAACACACGCCAGTCTCCCCTTAGTCAGCCTCTTTGTGTTTCTGATCAAAGACAGACAAAACACATCAGAAACATGAAGCCCAGCCAAGTATTGTGTTGCTTTTATACAGCTTACTTACAGTACGAGCCACAGCACAGGGTTGATTCCGCTCTACCCTTTTGTTTTCTGCCATATCATCTTATAGCCACTTAAACAATAGAGAATATAGCGAGAGAATATGAGACTTTTCCATGTTGTAGGTGGGGGTTTTTGGAGGGTATTTTCCCACTTTATCCCGTCAGTACTTTGTGGAAAATAAAACAGAAAGTATGAGTAACAGGAAGATGAATACTTGTTTGGGGTGTAGTGTCGTGAGGGAGGTTTGCGGGGTTTCTCATGCTTGTTATCTTTTTGTTATCTAGAGTTAATGTAATATGTTGTAACACAGAAAAGATTTCTGTTGGAACAACTAATTCACTGTTGAGACTTTTGACCACGTCATCACTGACACTGCCATTTTCTATCAGCATTAAAGGAGCAGCTCAACATTGTGGGAAGCGCATTTGCTTTCTTGTTGAGAGTTGGATGACAAAATTGTACATTAGATAAGGTGTGAGGTGTTAACGATGACATTCAGCCCCTAAATGTGGAATCCCATCTGTTTTTCACACAAAGTTACAACTATCAAAACTGTTGATTGATTAAGTGATTTGATTTTTAAATGATTTGTCACCATAAACATGTAATCTTATGACCTTTAAGACTGGAAACAGGGGCATAGTACCTCTAATACTCGCTAACTAACTAAACTTGGGGTTTGTGTGTAATCAGTGAGATTGAGAAGTAAAGGTAGGTGGATTTTATTATCTTCGGTCAAAGCCAGGCTAGCTGTTTCCTCCTGTTTCCAGTCTTTGTGCCAAGCTAAGCTAAACCAAGCTAACCTCCTGCTGGATCTCCTCATCTAACTCTCAGTAAGAAAGAAAATAAGCATAATTTCCAAAATGTCAAACTAATCCCTGACAGAACAATATCAACTGTTTTGCATGTTTTGGCCTATCTACTACAAGCGATTTGTACTTTACATCATACAAGGAAGTTTCACAACTGTTTAGAAACCGTTTAAAATTCAAAAGTTTATTTTGTCTTTGATTGCAAGGCATTTACTGGACATCGAAACTGTGAGGAATCAAAATACAGATTTAAACTGCCTTATTATGATAATAATGTCATAACATTGTCATGCAACAAAAACAAATGCATGTGACGCAAAATACACAAGTTTTGAGTCTGCTAGTCTATTTTCATATCATAAGAAAACAAATGAAAGTCAATGGCGGCCAGTAACGGCAAAGCAAATGAAAAGAATGAAGCATGAAAGAATCTAAAACTTTATAGTAAATGTTTGAAAATGGTCAACAAAGATTTTACTTATGTAAACATGCAGAAAGACTGGTATGGTCTCTTAAGACAAGTGGCTTACTCAATGACCATATCAAGCAATGCTGTACTTCAGTGTTTTATCCATTGGTTTTCCTTTTGTTATACGATATTTTCCTCCGTGATAAGGAGTAAAGAGGAAACAGGGACGATAGAAAGATAAAGAAAAACCACAGCAGATCCCTTGTCGTCGCCTTTATTGACACACCAGACCGGTTTCATACCAAACCCCCCTCCTGTCTCAGATAGTCGGATCACAGAACACCACACACACCTTGTGGTTACTTCTTCCTGCCCTTTATTAGACATCAGATTCCATAATCGGCTGATACATCTTTTTGTTTTCCTGTGGCCGTCTCCAGAAAACCTGTAATAGATATTTGTTCTGTGTGTTTGGAGAACTCATGTTTCAGCTGCTCTACCGGTGCATTCCCTGTTTGGAGCTAACCAACCTCTCTAAGCTATTTTAATGGCTTCGGCTGATTTACTGATCTGGCCTGCATCTCTCTGAGTAAACCCCTGATCTCTTTCCTCTTCTAGGTCGGCAAGCTGATCCAAGAAGCAGCTGGGAAGACTAACCTAAAGAGAGTGACGTTGGAGCTGGGAGGAAAAAACCCCAACATCATCTTTGCTGATGCTGATAGTAAGTTTTCAACTAATGTTGTTGATTCAGTGCTTCATTTACCTGTCACCCTCACACGGTGGTCCGTCACTATCGTTGTTTTGTTAAGTTCCCATTTTCAGGACTTTCAGTCTGTGGATAAACGTAGATTGTCACATGGAGTGAAGATCTTAACATGCTCAAAAGCTTTGTAGTGCTATGAAAACCTGTGGATGGATGGGTTTCATATAAATTCTAAGTGGCTCACCAAACTGGGGGTGGTGGGTCTTTCAGATGCTTTCAGCAGCCGTGAGAGGGGCTCCCCAGGCCCTGTAAATCAGGAGAATGGGCCCTGACTCCGTCGGGTGCTTCAGCCGAGACCCATAAATCACAGGGGTCCGTTAACTCTTTGTGCGCAACAGCAGGGTCCTGTCTCTCAGGTGTCAGGTATCAGATTTGCACAGGATAGCTCCAATAAATATGTGGGCAAATTGTGTAACAATATACTCCACACATCACTCATTTTTTTGTGTGTAGATGAGATGATTAAATTTTGACCTTTTTCACAATCAAACAGTATTAATAAGTTATTAGACTCATGATTTAACCTATAATGGTGCTCAGTAGAGCACATACCTCCTGCAAGGCCCAGTCGTCCCCTTCAAACTCTACCTCCTTTTTTTCATCAAGATCCATGCGTTATCCCCTGAGAACTTACCAAATATGTAAAAAAAAAAAAAAAAATCTGTTCTGTAGTTTTTGTGAAATCCTGCTGACAAACCAACCAACCAACAAACGGTCACATAACCTCCCTGGTGGAAGTTAAAACAAATTGGGGTAGTTTCTGACCAATTGTTCTTTTTTTCCCCAGTGGATCTGGCTGTAGAACAGGCCCACCAGGGCGTGTTTTTCAACGCAGGCCAATGCTGCACAGCAGGCTCTCGCATCTATGTGGAGGAGCCCATATATGATGAGTTTGTCCGGAGGAGTGTGGAGAGAGCCAAGAGAAGGATAGTCGGCAGCCCATTTGATCCCACTACTGAGCAGGGTCCGCAGGTGAGTTCAACACAAAAGTAGTTTCTCTTTTTATCACTCGATGCATCTTCCACTCTCCCTACCTTTCTTTAATTATCTCCTCGGCCCTGGGATCTGATGTAATGTGTCTTCTCCTCCCCCACAGATCAGTCGGGAGCAACAGAATCGTGTGTTGGAGTTTATCCAGAGTGGCATCAGTGAAGGAGCCAAGCTGGAGTGCGGAGGCAAAGCCCTGGGCTTGAAAGGGTTCTTCATTGAGCCCACTGTTTTCTCTAATGTGAGGGATGACATGCGCATCGCCAGAGAGGAGGTACAATGCTATAAAGAATGGGGATTTTGTCAGCTCCAGCACATCTAATGCATGTATACCTGCGAGAAAAACAGTTTTCGAGGAAGTGGTACTCTTCACTCAAGAGAAAGTAGTAACACCACAATATAAAAACACTTAATTCAAGTCAATGTTCTGCATTTAAAACTGTTAGTACTAAAGTGTCAGACTTCATAATATGACCAAGTAACAAACCTACATATTTGATCTGCTTACAGATTTTTGGCCCCGTCCAGCAGATCATGAAGTTCAAAACTATCGAGGAAGTGATAGAAAGAGCCAACAACACAGATTATGGTCTTGTTGCGGCTGTTTTCACCAACGACATCAACAAAGCCATGACCGTGACCACAGCCATGCAGGCTGGCACTGTCTGGTAAGTTTCATCTGCTGTGTTTTCTTTTAGCTGCAACAAGTAATATTTTTCATGTGGAAAGTATCAACCATCTCAGAAAAGACTCTGGCATCCAGGAACTGTTGACTGGCTTCGTGCCACCTCACTATCATTACACAAGCCACAAAGAAATGTTTTCCTTCCTTTTCTTCACTTTTTTCCCCTCAGCTCAGACATTCGAGATGTAAATATATCAAAAGCAACGTGTCAGTGCAAGACAACAATGCAAAAACTGAGCTTGTAAATGTAAATTGACACCCTCATTTTATAATTATATATAAATTAGTGTATGAGTAGAGTATAAATGAAATGGTCATAAAACATCACCTCTTGATTTCACCTGAAGTCATGTTTCTTTTGTAATCGCCTGCAGATGGCTGTAAGCAGGAGTAGACGTATAGCTAACAGGCAGCATCTGCCAAGAATTTTTCACCGCATGTCATACTTGACTGCAATCCTCTGCCAGCTGAGGAAACATTTTTCTACTTCGTCCGTCATTCTGAGTGCTGATCATTCACCATCCTACTTATCTTCATCTGTTGAGGATTTTGTTTGGTACCTTGAGACATTTTTGACCATCTTCTCTTCCTCTGCAAATCCTGGCTATTACAAACAATATCCCAAATACCCCAAATAACACAATGACGGCTTGCCGTCAAAGACGTTTTTTGACTGACTAGTGTCTTCAGTCATCTCCTGATCTTATAGATGTGACTTTTTCGTGTTGACTAAGGTGACACCCTGAGGAAATCTCTTTCAGCCCTATATCTAATATTAAGTCTCATCATTAGTTTTGTTTTGTAGACTTCGCAAGTACACCTTCACAAAATCACCATAGATGAGGCTAGGTGTCTGCCGGTGGTAGCTTCGTATTTACTTTATAGACGTAATAGTGGTATCAATCTTCTCATCTAACTCTCAAGTGAATAAGCATATTTTCACAAATGTTGCACATCAATGGACACTGAACAGTCACATTGACAGCTGGAGGTTGATATAGGAAATCAGAAAACTTGTTGTCATTTTCTTCTAAGCTGTAATGTTTGAATAAATATACTTACACTTGCTGTTCTGACGATATTACTAGCCTCTTTGATATCTTCACAACAGCTACAAACTCGGACTAACAGCCAGTTTTGGGTAAACTCAAGCTGACATTTTCTTAAGTCTATTAGGTTATTAACACAAAAGGATCACACATGCATTTTAGAGGAATTAAATGTATACTATTTTGAAATAACATCTGGAATAAATATGACAGCTAGTGCGTGATGCAGGGGTTTAGCACACAGAAGTTATTGTAAACAAACTTTGTTGGTGGTTCCATTCAAAGTCAGTTCTCTCTCTTCCAATTCTTAATATCTGCTCGTCAAACTGACACAGCTCCTCAGTTTGAATTGTGTTTCTCTGTGTTAAGGGTTACTGTATAAAAAAATGCTTCACGTAGCGCAGAATCCTTCGCCGTCCTTCCTAGGATCTTCTCAGTCAGACTTGACAGTTCGTTTTCAGACGTATGGCTGAAAACTCTTTGTCTTTAGGCGGCACCAATCCAAAGGTTTTCCCATTTCTACTCGACCTCAACTTCAATCTTCTTTGCATTCATTCAGTCTTTCTTTCCCACCCAAGCGCCTGCAGTGGGTGAATTCACAAATATACAACCTGACAACTCTCAGCTGTGTTTGTTATATAATGATGGAATTATGTTGTTAAACCCAGATGGTTTCCAAAACAGCGATGACAATGACTTTACATTTTAACTTCGGTCTTACTGCATGCAGCTGTAACACTACTGCTTTGGACAAAGTTATGCGCCATTTTATAACAGCAAGCCACATGAGTCAAACACACAAGAGTGATCAATGTTTTGTGTATTTCCCAGGATAAACTGCTTCAATGCTCTGAGCACACAGTGTCCATTTGGAGGATATAAGATGTCTGGCAATGGACGTGAATTGTGAGTATGACTTGGTTTCCTGCCCACTAAATATATCTAATACTGACTCTGTGTTTTGAAAGGCTATTTTCAGAAATTGCTTAACATCACATAAATCTTCATCTAAGAGGATATTGCAATGTTTCTACATCAGGAGCCTCCCGCAGTGTATACACCATATTTCAAAGCTGCTGAGGGGATGATAGTTTAGATAAAACGAGCAGCATTGTGACCATTTCCTGTTGTCTGTTTTCAGGGGAGAAAGCGGCTTAAAGGAGTACTCAGAAGTGAAGACCATCACAATGAAGATGGTTGCCAAGAACTCTTAAGGCAGCCACACTTTTGTGGGAGGAGGTAGCGTCTTCCTCATCACTGACATTGCTTCCTGTCGGTCCGTCCACGGTGGCAAACCACATTACCATCAAAACCAGTTACCTCCACGGTAACTACAGGCTGTGACACTCGTCAACTCCACAATCGCTCACCACGGACACGCCAATCTCCACCCGCCTTGAGTTTGTGGACTGTCTCTAGTCTAACTGACAACCACTGAACTACCCCCATAATATATACCTCCTCCACTAACTACACTTAAGCACTCACAGAGACGATAGGGGAGGCTGCAAACCCAAATAACATCCCGTTCCCAGCCGATAAACCCTGATCTTCACCCCACAGTTGCTGGATGCTCAGAGACTCAGTCGCCGCACTTGCAATCAACCCTTTACTAGCAACTTGTCACGTGTTGAGAGGCAGTTTTTCTTTGTACTGTGCGGTATGATCGTCAGAAACCTCATGTGTCATTGTCTTGGTAGAACTTACGCAAGCATGTCAGCTCATTCAAGACCACTGGTGTCGTCAGCCTCAGATATGAATGGATGAAACGTTAATTCACAGTTAAAATTGATTTCTAATTGTCTTTGTTTATATTTTAGCTTGTATGACTTAACACTGTATGTCGACCTTTGACTGATGTAAACGTGAAGATTTTAACCTCTTAAAAGCATTTTACTCTCACCTGCTAAAAGAGGAGTAGATGTAATTTTAAACATTATGTAACTGATTTTCATTGATGTCCATCTATGTTTATGTTTATACAATCATATGCTATGAAATTATAAAATTACCATAGTTTTTTTCAGTAAAGCCTTTTTTTTTTACTGAAAACCTGTTTTTTCCTGTGTGTTCACTCGGTTATTCATTCAACTGCTCAAAAGGTCACACATTTCACAGTTTAATTCAGGACAGAGATCTTGTTGTGCACATGCTGCATTAATCGGTCAGGAGATAAAAACCCTGCTGCTGAACCTCACAGACATTAGTTTTACCTGAATGTCTTGTACTGGTGCATCTCAATAGGAAGCAAACTGGCTCAAAGAGAGTCCTTGAAATATGTGTGCAACACTTCTTTAATTAGGAAAGTAGTTATAATTTCAGATTTTTTTCTCTTGGGCTTAAGGGCTCCTTAATGCTGTCAGCTCTACCGCTTGTCTGGAATGATACTTTGAAAGCATGGTGGAAATAATATAATGATCAATCACTTAGCTCAACCCTTTCACCAGAATAACGTTGGTAATGTGCATTTCTACAAATCACATATATGGTAAAGATGCAATATGTAAGATCACATCAATTTCATATTTCATATCAATTTGAATATCAGATCAACTTCATACTCCAAACAAATACGGGTCAGTATACCACCAGAGCAACTGCTAAATGTCACTGCCCTTAGCTAGTTGGCTCAGTTAGCTGTGTAGCTAGCAGTTCGGACTTGAAGCCCAAGGAGCAGGGGAGTATTGGTGTTTACACCACTAGCACATAACTACTTGGACTGGCAGCTGGTTAGCATGCTAACATCAATAGCATCAACATCTCTGAGACACAATACAAAATGTCAAAACTGCTGTTTATCCAAATTATGTTTATAATATTAGTTAACTTCTCTTTGTCTTAATCATCATCATCATCATCATCATCATCATCTAAAATTCCTACATATCGCCATTAGGCTCAGAAGCCACTTGGTTAGGGTCAGGAAAAGTACATGTTTTGGCTTAGCTGTTTCTGTCACAAAAAACACAGCTGGAAAACGTTCCGACACTTTGTGATAAGTGTCCAATGGTTTCATGCTTACAAATGTTGGAATGCCATCTGCCCTCGAACACTGGTCTCTGGCTTCACAGCCATCTAACCAGTTATCACACCACCAGTGTCCCCTGCACCTCCTGACATGAAAGCTGGCTCATATAGAATCACATGCAATGTGAACATGATAGGACACACAGTGTAGATATCATACAAACTGAATGTATCTCCAATACGAACATTTTGTTCTGGTGACTAGGCTGGAGACACTGCTACATGAATTTCGTTGAGGTGTAGCTCTAATCCAAAAAGGAAATCCACAATAAAATGTGATGCTATGCAGCACACAAGATACTTTCATAAACCTGGGTTATCTTAATGTAGTTTTGCTGGCTCTTCAGTATGTAGTAGACATGTCATTAGAATGACTGACGTGTTGCGGAGGATTAGGACCAGGTGAGGGGGTGGGCCGAGCAACTTCCAAGGCCAGAAGTTACTTAATAACAACTTCTAACATTTACTCACATGGCCTGAAGCCTGGTTACTTAACTGCACAGGTGTCTTTATGTAAATTTAGCAATTGTTAGATCCACTGAGTAAACAGTTACTGTAAAAAAAATGTGCAGTGACGAGAAAAGATAACATTGACTGAAGGACTAGATACAAATATTCGCCCTTAAACTCTTTGAAAGGGCAAACAAATGCTTACAAGCCTTTCTCACAGCTGACTGTCTTGCTTCACACAGCAGGAAAAATACAGCCGTTACTGATGACATTAACGATGGCTCTGTTGTATCCAGGTGTCCCAGCATGGGATCGGGATGTTGAAATTAAACTGTGAAGGCAACATTTGAATTGTTTAAGACAGAATCACACACAGATTACATCAGTTTAAAGGCAGATAATCATTTCTCATCCATATGTTTATCATTTATAAGGCTCCTCGACATGACTGTTAGCTTACGTTATGAGTTGTTCCTGTACAAATAGGACACACAGTTAAATTCATCAAATCCCCTCTCTGATATATTAAAAGAGAGAGGTGAGGACATATATGTGCCCACCGAGAGGGGCTAAAACAACAGAAACATGAGATGAACAGATGTAAAGACACTGCACTGGAGCCTTTCTTTGGCAATCAGCTGTTGAATTATCAGGGTACATTTTCCCACAATTCCTTTCCCAGTTGGTATCTGCAGCCTTTCCACAAAGAAGATGAAAAACGGATCTCCTTATTGCTGCACTCTGTTAACACAACAGGGAATGTCAGTGCAGACTATGGACACACACTCTCAAGTTAGAAGTGCAGCCATGAACCTTTATGTTACTTGACGCAAGAGAACTAACACTAACAAGTCTGCATTTGGTCTCAATGTAAAACGTAATATTTTAATTTAGTTGCCCATATATTTCACTACCACTTTAAGGATGCAATATGCAAGATTTCAGTTGACAACAATAAAATAAATCATATAATATTTTAATATATAATAAAAGTTTTGACATTATGACATCTATGTGTTGTGCTGCAGAGTAATCTACCGAAGTTAGCCAACTAGCTAATGCCCGCCACAGCTAGCATCAGTTAGCAGTTACTCTGGTCATATACCTTCCCCCTACTTCTTTTATTCTGACTTATTACCCCTTTAACTCTTCTGCTCCTTTAAAACCTTACTGGATGTACTATAACAGCTGATGATTAGTTCACAACTATTTATCTAAACATATTACTGACACTGAAACATCACACCTTGGAGATGATCATCGCAAAATTAGGGAAAAGACAAATTTAACAGTAGATTATCACAACATATTAGTGAGACTCCCTGGGTAAATGTTTCAGTACAAAGTGGATAAGTGCTTTTGTAATCTTTAAAATAAATCAAAGTTTAAAAACAAAACTGATCCAGTTAGGTCCACATGTCCATAGTGAGAACCCTGTAGAAAGCCTTATTTTCTTAGTGTGTACGAGCATAACCCCTCTGTTGAGGACATGGGCTCGGAAACAGACCACACACTGACAGGGACATTCACCCTTTGTCCAGATGGACCCTTATCCTTCAAAAGCCATGTTTATAGCTTCAGTTAATATTCCAGCAAGATAGTGCTGCTTTTCCTATCATCTGTTCTTTCACAATATTTTCTTACATGAGTTAAAGGACCAAACACCAATGTCACTCTGTGTCTGGGTGATAATGTGTGATGTTGTCTGGGATTCTTCATTTGTCACTAACAGTTTTTTTTACCCTTGCTTTGTTTTTAGAGACATTTTACAGACATGTTTTGCAGTGTAGAACCGTGTGTGTGCGCGTGTGCGTGTGTGTGTGCGTGCAAGCACATTTACGCGTGCTTGCAGGAGAGGTCTGATTCTTTTCACCAAAATGTTGTGCAAGCATCTTTTTACATGCCTTTCATTCCAGTGTAGTGTGAGTCAGGACTCAGGAGTATGTGAACAGTGAGACTCCTCCACACAGGGATGCTGTGACGACCTTGTGTCTGCATGGCGTAAAGATGACAAGATGGTTTAACACTGCAGAAAATGAAAGCTTTCTAAATCTGTCAGTCTGTAAAAATCAAACATAAATGATAAGGGTTAAAAACCTGTTCTCATTCTGTTTAGTCAATGGTAAACATGACAAGAAGTCTAACTTAAAGTTACTCTTTGTAGCCCTGTAAATATTTCAACATCTCTGGATTGTCACAAAATCTTGTACAAACATTCACTGTCTCAATCCTACAGAAGACAATAGTCCCTGACTTTTCACATTTTCACATCTTTATGACCAAATACCTGCTAGAATAATAACATTCCCATAATCCTGAGCTGTGCTTTTTGTTAAGTGCTAATAAGGAAAATGTTCACATGCTAAAACGCTGAATGAATTCATCAGAATAATGAAAAAAATAACTACCAATTGTGTGTACTGTCCACCTACAGTGACCTAGAATAGTTAGAAACTATTGTTAACCCTGACACTATGTCTTAAAAGCTCATGAACACGCCAAAGTCAGAAAAATGACTTCCCAATTTAGGAAATTGGATCATCTAAGGAGCATGAGACCGTACAATATGATGATGATCATGATAGTCAACATCAAGCGCGTCCTCATCAATAAAAGGTCAATTTTGAAAGCAGCTTACTATGACTGAATTTGTGTTTCATGTAAGGCGGTGACCTCTAGCGGCTGTACTAACTATTACAGCTACAAAGGAGGTGAGGAGAAGGAGTATAAAAAGGTCTGTCTGGTGACAAGGTTGAGGTCAGACGGTTTGGTTGAACAAGCACAGGACTTTGATACGAGAGATTGCTGTTTGTGTCCAGTGTGAAGAACTCAACGGTGAGTTCTTTAAACTTACGATCATAGTTGCTACATACCATAACATAGCTTCACCTAAACAAATAGTTTAAGAGCCTAAACCTAACCAAACTGTGAGTCTACGATAAAGATCTGGTACGAAAGTTTCTGGTACATTGAGATGGTCACATTGTTTGGGGAATGGAGACACATGTCATTTTTGGAGTCACTGGCAATCGACCTGTTCATATTTTTTTGCAATGAGAATGTGTTTAAGACAGTAAACCTGCCTTGTACAGAACCAGGACTGAGGACTTTGTCTCTCCTCTAACACTAGATTCACACTAGGAATGGATCTCTTCACAGCTGGTATGGAGAGGAGGAATGATTACAATCAACAAAACCTCAACATGTGAGTATGTAACATGAGTAAGATTAAGACAGACCATGCACTTATGAAAAGGAAAACCTGCCTCAAGTCTATTGTGAGTAACTATTAAAGTTGGAATACAACTTTAAGAAACGATTACATTCCTGAGGGAGTATGTATGGGACCAAACTTTTTTTTTTCTTCTAAAATGGTTATACAGTGGTTTGGAATGAAACCCTTCAGATTTAATTGTGGCAGGCAGGGTCAGGGTCAAGTGTTGGTTGTGAAATGAGAGCCAGCCTTCAACAAGAAGCACATGATAATAATCAGCTTTTCTTTGTTAGTAGGCAGATTCAAACCTGCAGGAGGGTAGAAACATTTGAGAAGCGGCGTTTCATGAATTGTTAAATTTATTGTGCTTCCTGAATAGAAAATATACAGTTTCGATATTGTCTGCAGTCTTATGTGCAATGCTGTAACACACCAAAGGTCATAATAATAACAATCGTTGGACCAAAGGAGAGTGAAGCCCTGTCACATGTACATTTATGTGATTAATAGGTCACCAACACCTCCAGTTTAATTAATCACATAAAACATATTTTGCATTAAGAAGTGATATCCTTAAAGACTGGTCAAGCCGTTATGGGATAGATAATGTATTGGATGATTTAAGCGGTGTCTTGGAATTACTCCAAGGTTAAGTGGTAATCCCATATCCATCAACACTTGAATCCCAATACAAATGACCTGGACTATGTATTTATTGGAAGGAGCACTTATGGAGCTTGATTAGTATCATTCAGCAGCCATTACCCTATGCTCAGAAAGATGATCTATGGGAGCCATTTGCATGCTAATCTCCCTTCCTGCTCAATGGCCTCAAAGGTTCAGTTTTGCGGCACAATTTCTGAGATTCAATAAGTTCCTTCCGAAACAGAATTGCTGAGCTGATCATTTGGTTTCCCATGGTGTGCCAAATAGATTCGGAGTCTAATGAAATGACTCATTTGTACCGAAAGGACTTAAATGAGATGGTGACATTGCGGCTATGAATGTCATCATAAAATTTGTGCTCATTGTGTCTATAGCCGAGCTTGAGTACTGCTTTTCTTCAGTACAATGAGGGCGGCGAGGTAGAAGATGACGCCTATCAAACTGACCCAAAGGGAGGTTTCAGCACTTCCCTTCTCATGTGGGAGCTTGCGTAGTTTCCTTGGAAATATAACAAATTCTCAAACTTGTAAATGTGTAAGAGCAAACACATCATGTACATCATCAGGAACTATTTATGAAAGCAAGGAGGGGTGTCAATTTGTTCACAGGGAACATCCAGAAATAGACACGAGGCAGTGTCCAGAGTGATGTCAGTGTAATGATCATAATGCTCACAGTCAGTAATGATGTCGAAATAGTTTCCATCTGTCTATATAATCAAGTATGAGTCAAACACGGACGTATGGATGTGATGTAAGCTACTGATCTTCTCTCTCTCTCTCTCTCTCTCCCTCTGTAATGCTTTAGATTACAGCCAGAAAATTACAGCGTTCAGATTTTGTCTGCGCCTACCTGTGGAGGAAATTACATCTAACAAATCTGCCTATAGGAGTGACCAAAAAATTAGATATTTAGGTAGACTCAAAAGACACAAAACATATAAATGTTTACAACAAGTAAATGTTTACATGTTTGGATGACGCATAGGGCCACATGTAGGAGCGGGTCTCCAGCTGAGCTTTTTACGCACACAAAACTATTGTTTCTGTTCATAATACAGCACTACTGGAGTGTATTAAATAGTCAGGAATGGTTTTACAAAAAGAATAAGAGAAACCATTTGCAAGTTCGTCTGATGCTGAAAAACACCATATGGTTCACTTAACTGTGTTCCTGGAAGGAAGAAAGTTGGAAAACCAGTAATTTTATTACAGAAAAGGAAAAAGGTAATATTGAATTCAGTAACATATTGTCTGGCATTGTCTTGTTATTCAAAAAAGTTAAGTGCAACAGCAAAGTAAAGTTAATCTTTTCTCTCTTTGAAGATAGAACAGCACAAGAACAAGCTGTGAGCCATCAAAACCAAAAAAAAGGGGAGTCCAGTTGGCTGCAACCAGAAATGCTCCGACATTATTTGCTTACCCTCAGTAGATTGGACACAAGTTCTCTTATTGAAGACCGACAACAATTGCATTTTGCAGGATTAGCAGGTCATTTATTTTATTCATTAATGAGATGCTGCTGTGATCAGAAATATCCACAAACTTAACAACTTTTATCAGGTAAAATACACACAGCAAATAGGAGGAGAGGGATCTTTCACCAGCCTCTCGAGGTAACTTTCAGACTCTTGTATTTCCATGGCAGGATAACTAAAGACACAAGAAGGCATCCGATAGGACTCCAGGATGTGGACTCGGCAAAGAGAGACCTCTGAGATGATACTTGTGTGTGATCCCTGGACAGGCTGCATCCTGTACTGAAATAGAAAACACACCAGTATCTGTTGTTAGCTTTACTGACAACACCAGTCTTCCAGTAAGACATGAAATCAGCTATACAAAGCAGCAGTCTTCACACAAACTGTCCTTTTAATGACATAAGTTTACAACATTGGGACAGGGTTGTAGGAAGTAATTAAAATCTGTGTTATCAAGCTTCTGCAGGGCCTGGAATGAGTTAAAAGACATAATAACTGCTACAGAGTTACCATTACTCCTTCCTCTCCACCACAACTCTGCACAGAGTGCGTGCACTTCATCATAACTTGTTTGCACGACATCCGAGGCCTTTTATGGGACAAGACTAAGATAAGAACACGGCCAAATCACAGTATATTCTGCCTTCAGGTCGACAGGAACCAAACATTAGCTCTCTGCCAGAGTATTCCTGCTGGAAGGCTCCTATCTTTTCACAAACAAATTTGCATTTAATCAAATTACCCAAACAGACAGACCTGGAGCCTCTGGGCCAACTGGAACCATCAGCGGGTACGAAGAGTATCAGTGTACATTCAATGCAATACAGGTGCACGTCCTCAGAGCTAACAATGTATTACATGGGATACATTTCTTATACTTAGACATTCCCACAAACAAATCTATCTATCAGTTTATACAATATCTTACTCTATCCAACTAAGTCACCCAAAAAAATGTAAAAGGTCCAATTTGTAAATCTTAATGCCAGCTCGTCAACTGCTGAAGCTTTGGGTATAAGACTCATCAATTAACAGTCCCACAAATTGTCATAGGCTTAGTACCATATTGACATTCTTTACAGTATGTGTCATATCAAATTCACAATACATGTTTACGACCTGACTTTCATATCGTCTGAGGCGGAGCGGATGGTGGATGGCCGACAAGCTTTTCCAGTGGTGGAGTCAGGATATTTGGGGGTAAGGGGCAGAAAAAAAGGGCCACCACTTTATGCAGTGGGGCAGTAGTGCACAGAAAGTTGGGATACTTAGAGTGAAGTGATAGGGTACCATAGAGGGCCATCTATAGGGGCAACCACTTTTGTCCACCAATGCACCTCGAGCCTGTGTTTAAACATTTGTAATTGTCAAACCACTGGATATTTTTAAGAATACCTCGGGGACATCTTCAGCTGCATTTGTGGCAAAAAACATATATCTTTAACAGGAGGTTGTGACATCTCCAGCCATCTTAGTTGCAAGCAAAGCAGGTATTTTAAAGAAAATCATGATCTTTTGCTAACACTCGTGTTTTTTGTCCCTAGCCCGACCGTAACCATAGAGCTGCCACGAGACAAGATTGTGAATTTAAGCTAAAGAAATGTAAAATTTCATCATATCTGTGGTTTACAGAAACATAGATTGCCAACATTAATTTGGGCGACTGGGTTAATACTTCTACTTCAGACATGGGGATGATTGATTATTCTTTATAAAAGGAGGAGAATTCTGGTCTGATGAAACCTTGTCTGCAGAGAGTCATCAGCATATGGAGAAAAAAAGTTAAACCGAAGCCACAGCACTGACTTTTTTTAGATTTTGGAGTTCTCTTATCAGAGTTTACCGGTATCAGTGAATATTTGGGAAACTTCAGGGGAGTGAAATGTGGATTCTAATATGTGATGCAAGATTGGTGATTTGCTGCAGTCTGAAAGTCCGTATCGGCCCATCTGAGGTATGAAAACCCTTCGCACACACAGTCACCCTTTTGAAATCACTAAAAATTTCTCTTCTCGTAAGACCATTACTTCATATTCCGATAATGAGTGCTGGTCTGAGCTTGCTACAATGTAGGTGTGGCAAAAAAAAAGTATTCCAACATAAATGGTTATCTGTCACCATTGAGGAGCAGGGATGAGTCATCATACAGCTACAGCGTAGCAACTAAATAATGAAGCTGCTAAATGGGGAAAAAATGCAAGGTTTTGATATGTCATGCGTATTTCTTTCCAGCCATCAAAGCGTTGCTGTTGTAAGCTGTAACATGTGACTCATTTTATAGTAGCAAACTGCCCAATGCATTAATGCTGCACGCTCTCCCTCCAACGTGACTGAGAGTTTAATTTTTAAAAAGTCTGCTTCGATCCTTCTCCCCAAGAAGAGAGATACAACATGAACATCTGAGGGACACAAAACGATCTTTCACCTCATAGATTAGGCGGTGTTGATTTTTCATTACAGATGATGAAAAGCTCACGTTAATGTAGCGAATGATTAACTTGTCCATCCGTCTCAGTTTTCATCCATTTACAACAGTGTGTTCCATCAATGCAGAGCCATCTCACGGGATGCTCCATTTAAAAAAAGCTGTTATCTTTAACCCCAAAATGACAACTATTACTCCATTATGATAAATCACAGCTCATAACCAGATATGCCAAAGGAAGCGGCATCCCATCCGTGTGAGTCATTGGGACGAAGCGACTATGCTTTTAAGGAAAAGGGTAAAAAGAGTAAGGAAAGTCTTTAAGCCAATCTGGGTCTCTGCCAACCTGCCTCTGACCTTTGCTCTCTTGGTTTGGGAGTTAGCTAGTTTCCTTTTTCCTCTGACATCACTCTCCAGGATTCACACAATGATAACATGGCCCCGATTGCATGACATTACTGCTTGCTTGAATGCACAGGGGAGAATTGTGTTAAAAATCCCTCTCGACTACAGGCTAACTGCAGTTTCCAGCGAGCACCAGCTGCACAGCTGGTGTCCATGGGAGAGACAGAACGGATACACAAATTCCAGACTGTTATGAGGCAGGGAAATACATTTCCTTGGGCAAGATTTCGCTTACGGTTCACTATACGTGTGTCTTACTATTATGGTATCATATGGCAAATGTTTCCCCCTCTTTAACCACAGACATGCAAGACCATCACATATGTTCACGATGTAGCTGAAAATGTCACTTCAACATTAAATATGAAGATTCAGTCCCTTAAAGAGTTACCTGTAACACAACTCTACCCTCAAATTAGACACACATTGAAAGGGATTCCACTTCATTTACAAGTAAATGGGTTTAACTACAAACAAATTAGAGTCGTTCCTTGCCAGTTTTGAGAGCTGAACCCTTTGTTATCTTTGTAAACTGGCTTTACATTGCAATAAACCTTACAGAGCGCTTAAACTCCTGGGTTTAATATGTTCAGACCCCCAGGGAGTCTGGTTCTTAAATGTAAAGCAAATTGCAGCCCGATATAAATGTTTCTTCCTCCTCCGTGTCTCAGATCTTAATTTGTTGCTGCAGCCTATTTCAGAAATATAAGCCAAATATTAAAGCAAAGCACACACACAAAGAGTGAAGAGGAAAAAATGCACCTTGTGTAATTTTTTTTTTTTTCTTTTTTTTTCTTTTTTTTTTTTTTTTTTTGGTAATGCAAGCCAGATGTGACCGGGACCATGGAAACAGGTGATGATAGCATTACACTGGGATTGCAAACAGATGGAGAAGGGCTTGAACTTATTCTTGTGTCATTGTCAGGGTCATAAATAAAGATTTTTTTTTTCCACTGATGAAACGGTTTCTGTATAAATAACACGACAGCAACTTTG
The DNA here is from genome assembly GCF_900880675.1 of Sparus aurata. Classification (NCBI taxonomy): domain Eukaryota; kingdom Metazoa; phylum Chordata; class Actinopteri; order Spariformes; family Sparidae; genus Sparus; species Sparus aurata. The sequence goes on from NC_044190.1 coordinate 26,247,592, forward strand.
TTGTGTAAACAAGAGGAGGCCTCTCTCTGGGGTCAAATCTTTCTCTAAAAAATCCCCTTCATTGTAACCAAAAAGAGTCTTGTGTTTTCCGGCTGGCAGGAGTGCTTGTATCACTTCACAGTGACAAAGCTGAGGATTAACTCAAATGAGGCCCACAAGACTTGTGTGCCACTGTGGTTAGCAAGTGTATCTGCAAGTCTGTGGTGTGTAATTGTGGCTACAAGTGTGTGATTGCAGCAGAGAAGTCCTCCAGTTCCTGCAGCAGGGAGACTCCTCTTGTTTCCCTGCCTCTGCAAGTGTTTGGGACACAGATCTGCTTCACATCAGGTGAACATATCGCTGGGAGAGGAATGTCTCCAGCAATCAGCCTTGATGAAGCGGCTGGTAGAGCCGTCCTGGGAGACAGAGGAAAGCCACTGTACGTGTTGGACTGGCCTCAGAGCAGGAGAGGACACTGTGCAGACCTGTGCTGAATGGCAGGCCGGCCACCCCTGAGAGATGGTTATTTAGTGAGCAATTACATCTCACAGCACTGAGCAAAGCAATGAGCCCCACCCCCTCAAAAAAAAAAAATTAAAAAAAAATACTGGCTGGGGGTTCATCTTGTGATCTCATCTCTAGAAGTGAAGTTTTGCATGTTAAGAAAGCTCAAAACTCGTCATACATCTGCAGTTAGATAAAAATGCAGCTAAATCCGGACAACTGAGTCACAACATGTGTGATTCAGAAGTTGTAAAATGTTTTTTTATATCGGTTTAGAGAATTACGAACATATAGAATGACTTTAGTGGCTTACAAAGAAGGGATCTCACATTTGATGATTTCCAGGCTATCCCTGCAGCTACCACAAGAGAGCACAGCTGGCTGACTCTCCCACTCACTGCTCAGCCTCCCCTGTGTCACACACAGGTGTAAAGGCCCAGTCCTTTAGCACAGATTCATGCTGTCACAGCTTCAACCAGCCACCCCAAATGGGGCCTCCCATTCTGCCATTTGGGAGAGTGGACTTTCACAGTAATGGACACTTAAGAAAGCGACACCCTGGCCCAGCGTGGTGCCACAATGTGACAATGTGAGCTCCTAAATCATTAAATTACAGAGCGAGATGATTTATTGGCCTCCGTAGCAGACAGCGTTATCCAGGGAGCATTAAAGATGCTCTCTGTTTTCACACGTTCTGTAACATGTTTATGCAGCTGGATTGTTTTATTGGAGCAATTGAATTAAGCTGTGATAAGTGAGCTGAAGTACCATGCTCAAGGGTACACTAGAAATGCCACACCTGTCGGTGCTGCGTGCCGGATGGGTTGGGTTATGTGCTGTGAAAGCTTTCTCCTCAAATCAAGTCAAATATTCTAATAAAACACGACAATTGACCCTCAAGATTCATATTTCAGTTTCCTGAATTTGAGTTTTGTGAAAACTTGGGATTTCCTTATTAGTCTTTATAAAGATCTTACAAGGCCTGTCACAAAAATTGTTCACTAGTTTTCCCTCCTCCTGGGGATGTGGATTAAGTTCTACTACAGTTTTACAAAAAAAAAAAAAAAAGAAGGCAACGCTTAGTTGCAGCCTGCTCGAGAGGATCAGCCCATTCCCCTTACGACACTCCACAGTGCGCTGAGAGCAGAGCTTGTCTTGGAAGATCAATGTCTCCTCTTTTGTCGCATCAGTCATGCAGCTTCTGCGTTGCACAATGGCACCGGGGTGCTTGGTGGGGTGGTGAGATGCCTGACTGGAGAGCACAGAGGACCACCTGACCGCTTACTGGTGCCCGAAGAGCACACACACACACACACACACACACACACACACACACACACACACACACACACACACACACACACACACACACACAATCACACACAATCACACACACACACTGCTGCTTGTGTCTTTATCTATCTGCTGACAGCAGATTTGTTTGAATGTTTCTTTATTCCCCCTCCCCCTCCTATAGAGTGAGTTAACATGCTTTATTCTACTTTGACATACCAAACCACATGCACACTATAATGTGTAATAGGCTGCTGCTTGCTCCGAGGATTATTTAAAACGCTAACGTACGGACTTCTTTCTTAATTTTGTTGAAACGATAAAGCTGTTATCCTTTATTAAGTGTGTGTTGATTAATTGCAGAGGTACGCGCATTCTTTACTTGAGCAGAAGTACAGATGCTTGTGTGCAAAAAAGCCTGGTAGAAGCAGAAGTACTAATAAAACTTCTTAACTCAAGGAAAGTCAGAAAGTGCAGGCTCTGAAATGTTCTCAGAGTGTAAAAGTAAAAAGTATGAAAGACTTCGCTACCAGCCATTTCTGTGCACAGCTAACTGAAACTCCCGTCATATCAATATAGTTCAGAGACTATCAAAGGGCCACTGTGTAGTTTTGGAGAGGAAATTAAAACACAGAATTTGAATATTTACAATATTAATGAGGTAATGATGCAAACTCAGAAATTAAAAAAAAAATCCATTACTGAAAAATCAAGCTGTCCTCAGAGGAAAATAAGGTCCCCAGATCGCTGTTTGAGGCTAGAAACGTGGCAGGGTCCGCCACATATAAACAAAGTCAAACAGTATGAAATTGTGTTTAATGTCAGTTTGTTTATCCAGCCATGAAAACAAAAAAAGTTTGTTTGGTGCACCCTTAAACTTAAAAGTAGAATCAGTAGAATTTGTCTGTGCTGTTTGTAAACGCACCAGAAAAACAGTTGATTGTTGAGTCTCATTTTCAGTATGTCAAACACACACACACACACACACAAGACATGTTTGGTTGGTAAAATGTCCCAAGCACTTTGAGAAATTAAGAAAATACAGACCGTGGGGCTGTAGGGTCTCTGCAGATATGAGGCACTAACACCCCTTTTCCGCCCATTCAAGTCTCCCTCTCCGTGTGTTTCCATTATGTGCAGCGGCGTAAAATAAAAGAAGCATTCAAACTAAAAAAACAGGCCTGTTTGTAAAAAGCAAGACTTAGAAAACACCAAGGTTAAAATGAAGGCAGTAAAAGTAAAATGTTTTTAGAAAAATAAAAACTTAAGTGCAGTTCTATTTTTCCATTTATAGAACAAACCACCCATAGGTTTCCATCCCCCTCATTTGATATGTTATTAAAGTCTGCTGAAAATAATATGAGACTTGTGGGTGTAGTAGTTTCATATTGGTTTGTTTACACTTGGGGCATTCATGAGTCACATTATTTCTGCAGTTGTAAAGAAAAAAAAACAAAATCACTGATTTTCAAGTCAATGCTGAGAGCAGAAGCAGAAATTTAAGACCTGGAAAAGGTTTTTTAAGTTTTGTATTTTTAGTATATAACATTACCAGCTTCCCACATTTCCATAGCTGTGCAGATACAAAAACCAAAAGGAGTATTTTCTGTTTATCTTTCTCTGATTGCCTCAAAAGCAGTTCAGAAGAAAGGAAGGGAGAGCAGAGCTTAATGTGCAACTGCTCATTCTCATTAAAAAGGGCTCACTAAGACAAGATAGAGAAACAAAAATAAACAATCAGTGGTTGCGTTCATTCTTCAACTGGAGAAAGAATGTAGAAGCTGTCGAACCGCTAGGGATCCAGAGGCCTGTTAGTGATGACACTTCTGATCTATTTTTCTGCCACCTCTCAACCTTGACAAAGTCCAGCATCAGTGGATCTCTCTCCTCTGTCTCACACTCATTCACACACACACACACACACAAACACACACACACCAAACACACACACACACACACACACACACACACAAACACACACACACACACACAGAGGCCATTTGTTTTGTTAAGTACGTGCTAAATGCTACAAGGTTATTATCAGGAGAGGGGGTGATCATCTCCATTTTCTAAAGGAACCAAAGTGTTTTAATGATATGTTGGCTAACACGTCGGGTCGAGGAGTTCTCAGGCCTCCTTGAACTTCACAGAAGTGTTTCAGTGTGGTTGAGACCATCAGCGAGACAGAAAATGCTTTAAACATTTCACAGATACACGAGCATTTTTTATGATAAAAAAAAATACAAACAAACTAAGAAAGCTGTGCTTGATCAGTTCCCATGTTATACATTATACAACATGTTGAAACTACAAAACATATTAAAAATGTTAAAATTTAAAATCTTGAGTTTGAATTAATCTCCTAGCCTACCTATTGCCCCTTTAGAAAGACACGAGTAATGGATTCTAAAGGTACATTTGGGATTATTGCAATTTCCTGAAAGCTTAACCTGCATTCATTCAGCAAATGTAACTGTTTAACAGGACTAGATACTAATTTCATCAACGTTCATTTTGTGTAAAGTTTTATATTTATGCAGTATGATTTTTACTTCTGAAATCTCTACAAGGTAAATTTCACCAGATGATTCTCTTTTAAAAACTGGTGGGAATAGAAAGTTAGATAGATTAGAGTTGCTTCTATTGCCTAAGACATTAGTAGTGCATGGGAGTCCAGTGCAGGAGGCTGCAGCTAAAACAAGGCTCCCAAAGAACTTTTTTTTTCCCCTCTTTTTTTTTTTTTTCAAAGTGCATTTATTCAGAATTGCCAGCGCTGCTCTTTCTGCAGGTCTCCAAAAGACTGGTTTTTACACTGTCTACACGCATTACTCCCATAGTCTGTTGAAGGCTGATCCTGTCACCCACATCTTTCCTGCAGCCGGGCCACCCAGCCAGGATGTGCCGCCAACATGTCATCCCTCTGTGTGGTCCTTAACAAAGGAGAAACACAGAGACAGAGGGAAGCACAGCAGTGCCAACCAAGAGAGAGATGTTTCAAAATATGACAGTGTCATCTCTGGGAAGGGAGCACAGAGGAGAGAAAAGGGAAACAAAGTGGAGGAAAAAAGTGTGTGAAAAAAATGATAAAACCAGCAGAGCCTGAGGTAAGCTCCCTGGTGCTCTCATGCAAATTTTACCTATGTATGTTTACATGTTATTAAGTGCATAATTAGGAGCAAAGCAGAGATTACATAAACAAGAGGTATTTCTTATTTAGTTTATCTGCATGGTAAAGTGTCCAAAAACCACAAGATAGGAACAAGAGGGGAAAAAATGCAGCGGATTGATAATATCATCTTGCTTTCAAAACAAACAAAAACAATTTAAGAGGTTTATGCCAATAAAGATATGAATTGTGGCCAAAAACAGTGTTGCAACCACATTTTTCTCGGGTAATTGTTAATCTTAATGAAATTATTTTGATTCTGAGCCATAGAGCAACAAAGAATCCTCTAAAAGTTTATCACAAAATATATACAATTATATTACAACAGAATTATAATCACAAATCGTCAAAAAGACAAAAAACAGAAAGTGATGTGAGTGTCGTGTTGTGGTGCCCTGTCACACTTTTGCAATTTACTATTTCTATGGGGATTCCGGTATATTTTGTTCTCTATTGTGGTTGTTTCTGGTTGATTTAGCTGCCAGTTGATGGATATTATATAACCTTCGCTGCCATAGGGCTCATTTGTAATATGCAAGATAAAGATCTCAAAGATATCCAATGTCCTGAATGTGTATTGTGTTAAGGAGCTGTTTTCGCGCTGGCTGATACCAGCCCGCTTCAGTGATTTACGCAACACTACATTATAGCATGGAAAGATAAGAGTGGTGGAAAAAAAATGATTTGCAGGGCATGTTACCTGTCCAACTGAGCTGAGCTCCAGTGTTGAGTTGAAAAGTTTTCCTCTCATTATTACAGCTGAGGCACTGTAAGTCTGTAAAGTACACCTAACTATTATCATACCTCAGGGCCTCATTTGGCTTCCTGAGCACTGGTTGAACATTCAGCTTCTCTATTACGACAATGAATAGTTTAACACAACAATATCTATAATCATGTCTACGTAATATTAAACATATATTTTTTAAATCTTTGGTTCATGTAAAACTGGAAAAAATGATTGCAAAAAATGATTTCATTTAGTTTGAATCTAATTAAAAAAGCTATGCCTTTTGTGTTTAGTGTTCATGAGCATGCCAACACACCAAAACAATGATTTATAAGACAGATTTTGAGGAATTTGGGGTGTTGAAAAGAGCCAAAACAGCACTGTCTGGAGGTAGGGGGTGTATAAAGTTTTGGTTTCTGGCACATTTTATCTTTTCAGGGAGAGGAGGTAGATTTTGTTGCCAAAGATCAGAGACAACATCTGATATGGAATTTTGGACAGGGGGGTTGGAGTATTTGACACTTTAGCTCCTCTCTGCAAACCAGAGAGCAGGAAGTAAATGAGATCTGTGTTGGTAGTGTCTCTGATATCACCATGTTGATGTTGTTCCTAAACATCATAAATAATTGTTAATTGTTCAAGGACCATCATAGTAAGTGACCAATTGTGCTGTTCTGATGCTTCAGCATTGCAATTCATGATACATTTGTTTCTGGAACATCATGATTAATGTTGCTCTGGGAAAATCATTTCAACTTAGTGATGGAAACTGAATCTGGAGCAAGCTGTTGTGGCTGACTAGGCTGTTTCATGTTAGGAATGTATTACTTTACTCAACATTTTTTGGACAAAAGTCACTCTGTTTCTTTTTAGTTTTCTGCTGCTGATTGATATGGAGCTAGAACATGTGTTTATGTCAAATTACATTACTGAGTAGAATTTAACAATGCTAAACTTCTGTTTGAAAATGTTTATCCACAGAAACTACTTTTTTAGGTTTAGGTAATACAACTACTTGGTTAAATTTAGTTAACTAAACTACTTTGTTAGGTTTAGGTACCAACAATAAGAGTCCGCTGCCGAACAATGAATGTAAAAATGGATTATATTAGCATGCTTGAAACATGCCAGATCCTGTACAGCGGTTGTTGTTGTTTTTTTTATGATGACAGTCTGTAATTTGAGGGTCTTTGGGCTTTAGTTAACGTACATGTTTCAATATTAAAACTGATGCCAAGATTTGCTATAATCATACTGCACGAAGTAGATACAGAAGCACATCATCTGCATACAACAATATTCTTGTCTTCTTTCTGACATTTTTGTTACAGACACATCTATCTTTAGTGATTCCCTGGAGGACAAAGCTCCCTCAATATGGGAAAGAAAAAAACACTTCGGCCTGTGCAACAACATTTGTTTAAAATACTCTTCAAGGGTTATTACAGAGATAAATACACATCTTTCTTTAATTGCTTCTTGACTATTTGCACAGTTTGGGTATTATCTATTCACATTTTGGTATGTGTGTCTCTGATGTTTTGCTGCCACACCAATAGATGTAAACTAAAAACCATTTGTGGCGCTCAGTGCATTGAAAAAGTGCACTTCTCAAAAGGTCTTGATAATTGAAGTGGTGTGTGCTATGTGAAGTCTGTGAGAGAGCAAGATATTTTAAGGACTTCAGAAGTGATGGTTTTTGGAGCAGCTATGTTTGATGGAGCTAGTGGGATGTTGGACACACTGTGCACACTCATTGCACTCCACAGGTGCTGCAGGAACCCGAACATATCGCTCTCAGCTCATTTATTCCTCCACACCTCCGAGAGAACTGAGGGGTAAAGAAAAAATTCTGCACCTGATGGGTTTTTCTGGGCAGACTTGGAGGAGACAATGTAACTGCTGGGGATTACTATTAAATGGCACTCTGCTGAGAGGGTTAAGCTCTTAATTCAGTTTCTTACTATGTTTTTGTTTGCCTCGTTGTTGCCTCAATTTGTCTGATATAATGGGCTGATACCTGAGAATACTGATATGAAAATGAAATGCAATTTTAAGAGCACACTGAATAGCAATGTCAGTCTCTGAGGCTGTGTTCAGTTCCAGTCTGGTGTTCAGCCATGTTTCCTGAGAGGCTGGTTGACTGAGCCTTGTTTACAGGGGTGACTGGGGGGTGGGGGTGCAGGCAGACTCCTGTCAGCTGGCAAGGCCACTTAGCTCCACGGCTAACATAGCCGCTTGCTATCGGCAACTAGTTGCTTCAGCCAAAGATAGGTACAGCAAAGAGTAGCAAGTCCAGTAAAGTGAGCAGTAGTAGGCGGTTGTGGTTTTGGAGCTACCTTCGAATTCTGGCAATAACAAGTTAGACGTTTAATAACAGTAAGTATTTCAGCTTGTTTTATTATGAAGCAAAGTTAACGAGTCACAGTGTATGTTGATGGCAGCTCAGTTCCACAATGAAGTAATTTAATTTCTTGAAATTTCTTCACTGAAAAGGCATAGCAGCAGTCATAACTTTGTAATGTGCAGACACAAACTCCAGAATGTGTTTAGGTAGGACAACTCAGCTAAATCCTCGCACCACATGTGAACAGTGTTTGTCACAGATAATTACTTCTGCCACATTACACAATACAACACATTCAGCATGTCCACACCTAAAGTAATTCAGCATGTGGCAAACTCGCACACAAGTAATGGCTTGAGAAAGTGAATGGATGTAAACAATACCCTAATATCAAGACTTTATGGAGGAGCAGCTGGGGACTTGGTCAGGTCTGCAGATATCCTGCAAATGATCATTCATGTGAACCCCATTTCCTGTCCCAAAACCTCCAGACACACACACACACACACACACACACACACACTTATTCAGTCACAGTTTTCTCTCCTGACATGAGACAGTTAGTGCATACATGAATACAATAAGCATTCATACAGTCTCTTGAGAAGCCTATTTTCTGTCAGTGCTTTCATTGTCGGATCAAGCTGTCTGTGTGCTTTGCGAAAAAATAACTACAAATGCCTGGCCTGCACGAAACAACAGTGTGTTCCTCATCATTTGTTGTGAAAACAGTCCCTCTGGTGGCCTCCCTGCCCCCACACTGCATTTTCCCCACTGTAAATCATGATGAAATGGCTTGCAGGTGTCAGGATTAAAGAATACTCTCAAATGACTTTGGGCCACAGACACAGTCACAGCTGCTTCTCTCCTTTTGCAAGGTCCTTTATTGCCATTTGTTTTCTGTTTAGTGTGATGGTCTTGTAGTACCAGGGCTGGGTTGGACTAACGGCTAGCCTCCAGAGGCTTGAGACTACAGTACATGGAGCGTTGCCATGACTGCTCTGACATATACAGTCTTTCATAAAAACAGCATCCAGCCATCCCAGGGTGTTTAGTTTATCACCTTAACAGTATTTAACACATTTTTTTCTGAGAACCAGCATTATTCTGTGCCAGTTTTTCTGGAAGAAATAGAGTAGAAAGAGAGAGGAGTGAATGAAAAATGTACCATTTTAATTTTTATGTGATTATGGTGCCTCATGTGTTGGCATCAGTGGGAGTGAGCCAAAATGTCATTTCCAGATGACAACAAAGCTCAGTTGTTTCTTTTAATACCAGTTTCTAAAAGCAAAACTCCCGCCAAAATGCAACCTAGGCTTTTTTTGTGATTTACCATAGTTTTGTTTTCAGGCAAGCTCATTTTCAATCGAGTGCTGGGGCACTCTTACGCTAGCATCAAAATCGCTATTTTTAAAAACACTAAGAAGGCTCAACACAACATGAAACTTTGCTTATAGTATCACCAGGGTCTCTACACATGAACACAAGCATTGAGAACATTGGTTGTGTACACAGAGTTCTCTAAAAAGAGAGTTTTTCTAACAACTCACCTTAGCAGTAGCTTGTTCCGCTCCCAGTCGTCATGGCAGTCGAGAAGTATCGATCTCAGAATGCAACGTAACTTTGAGGAGAGTTAAGGTGGTCCGCTACTGTCTTCCGGCAACAGCTATCCACCGCGATATCTCACATGACTTTTCCGGCTTTTGATTTTAGTATTGTTTCTTATATGAGGCTTCTTTTTCAACTTCAAGGTCAACATTGTTTTTTGCTAACAACAAAACAATGACTTATCTGTGCATTTATATGGAGCTAAGCTTTAGGAGCGGTTCACCTTAACTGTCCTCCATGTTACGTCACATTCGGAGATCAACACTTCTCACTGGCAGGACGGCAGCAAGCGGAGGAAACATCTGCTAATGTGAGTTGTCCAAAAACGTTCTTTTTAGCAAACTGTGTGCACAAACAAATTGTTCTCAATGCTCGTGTTCATGTGTAGTACGGAAGCGCATTGCATTCACTGGATAAAAAAAAAATAGACACCTTTTCTCGTAATTACAAGATCAGGATCTCGTAATTATGAGATGAGGACAGGTGCTTTTCTGACTCTGGTCAAGCCAGCTGTGGTTCGCGTTTGCTTGGTCAAATCAGCTGCGCTGTTTTTTTCTAGTGCGTGAATCTAATAACATTTACGGTAATCGTACTGAAGCCGCTCTGAAAAGCTGCTGGTAGTGACTGTGTGGGTCAGACTGCGGTCTCACAGTCAGACCCATGAAGCATACAAGGATAAGGATTTTGACAGAGGATTACTTAAATAGTACACAGTAGAAGTACTTCATTATAGTTACACGTAGTATCCTAGGGAGTACTTAGTTCAGCAGTATATGAATCTTGGTCTACTTATGGAAAATAAATTTTTTAATAACACATCAAAGTTGGGCAAAATACCCTAATTCTTTTTCTCTGTTAAGGATTTTGACACAGGATTACTCGAAAAGTACATAGTAAAAGCACTTCATATTATGCGTGCAAGTAGTCTAGTAAGTGCTTAGTCCAGCAGTTTATGAATCTTGAACTACTTATGGAAACAGTGTTTTTTGTTGTAGTTTTTGTTCTTTGTTATCTTTTCTCATGTCGTCCTTTACTTTGAAATCCGGATACCTTAGTGATACCTTCAGTTTATTACCGGGAGTATTTACTGTAAAAGTATGATCTCATAATTACGAGATCTTTTCTCATAATTAATGAGATAAGGTGTCTAATTTTTGTTTTATCCAGTGAATGCAATGCGCTTCCATAGTGTAGAGACCTTGGTGATACTACAAGCAAAGTTTCATGTTGTGTCGAGCCTTCTTAGTGTTTTAAAAATGCTAGCGTAAGAGTGCCCCAGCACTCCATATAAATTGAGCTTGACCGAAAACGAAAATACAGGTACATTTTAAAAGTGCCTCTTTCATTGTAATTATGCTTTTACACAAAGGTTTGACTCATATACATTCACAAAAAAAGCCTAGGTTGCATTTTGGCGAGAGTTTTGCTTTAAGGGAAAACTATTATTTATGACAACTAATATGAGTATTTTCATTGCTCTGGCCATGCGGTCTATTGTTATTGATAACATTGTGCTCACCTATCTAAAAATTCTTTTGAAATGTGACCTCAGAAAGTGACCATCTTTTTTTAAATCAGTTGTACAGCGCAAGAAAGACAAGCTGTCAATGATCATACAGCGGACGTATTCAACTACTTTTGTATAAGGGAATCTTTTATCAGGTTATTAGGTTGTCAGGTTGTTGTCAGGGAGTTACAATATTACTTTAAAGAATTAGAAAGAAGAAGTAAAAACGATTTAACGCCACTAAGCTTCTTACTACACAAGTAGTACTACACTATACTATACACACTTTACTATACATTGGTTAAAGCTGCTGCTAAAATTCCCCTACAGGTTTCAGCACTACTTCCTGCAGCGTCTCTAAAACAACTAGTGGATTTGTTAATTTTTTTCTCAAATCAAAAATAACCCGGTTTTGATCATGTGGGAGTCGTGAACATGCAGGTCAACAAACTGGATTTAATCACAGACACTAATTTAGATCTTTCTCACGGCAGACAATTTGCTTGTCAGGTGTAACTAATAACGTTAACGATGGCTCGGTTCCATTTAGGTGCCCCAGTAAGCTGTGCCAATGAGCCGGCATACACAATAGCGGCACCCTGGCACCGGTGGAGCTAAATGGAAACGCAGCCATCGTTCACGTTATTCACTACACCTAAGTTTGACAAGTCGCAGTTCTGTGAGAAACAGCTATTAAAATGATTAGTGAGTAGCAGAGTGTAGTACATCCCTTATGTCAATATAACAGTGTGCACTACATGATATGAGATATCATATGCGGTAATCTTAAATGTCATTTAGCTGTCAAAACAAAGGATTAAGGTTGATTACACTATGAGTGAAAACAAAATCACTCCTAATCAATAAGACCTGAAGGAACATTTCCTTCAAAACTTCACCGACACCAAAGCAGGGAGGAAATATAATAATTTGTTGAGGGAGTTTGGATTCGTACGTAGCTGTGTGCCAGTGGAGTGAGACTGTGCAGATCAGGCTGCTGAGTGCAGTTTGTTGGACCACTTCTATGTAGTGTTGAACGGTTCCAAGCACGTACTGAACACCACACTTCAAATGCAGGTTTGATGTAACATGAGTGTTTAGAGTGCCTGCCCCAGTTTTACATACTTGGGCAACATAGTTATACTTGTAATTATCTTGCACCTTGAGTCCAAAACCACTGACATATTATATGAGGCTGTTGAGCAGCGATGAACACCACTCCAGGTCCAAGGAGAAACTGGATAACCACTGGGATTAGATAAGGTGAGTCTAAGGTTTCCATCAACACACATTCCTCACAATGGGCACCTTCAGGACAAAGTGTTCTTTATTTTTTTAAATGCATATTGCCAATCTTTTAAGTTTCCACAATGCATTTTTACTTAAGGAAGACATTATCTTCAACCTGCAATTACCTTGTGTTTTATTTAACAACAAGGAACTTTGTATTTAGAAAGGTTCACCCGTGCTATCAAACCTTAGAGTTAACACACAGCTACAGACGTGTGGAAGGCACACTGCCAGATCTTGGTGTTTTTCATTTTCAAATGTATAAGTCTTAACTAACTGAGTTAAGTGACATCACTTGAGGAAGTGAATCAGAAAATATTCAGCTCTGTGTGCAGCCTTTAACAAAAAGCTTGGTACATCACTGTTCGCCTGTGCAGTAGTACTTTCCAAGACATATAACGAGACTTTGTTGTGAGAAGAGTGTCCTTGCTGGCTTGCTTTTCAGCCTACTGAGGATGTTGAATCTGCAGTGGAGCACACTGGTGATACATATCCCTCTGGTTGTTTAGCTAAGCAAATCTGTTAGACATATTCACGATTACAGGTGGTGAAAAAATGGTAGACAAACACTGCTTCGTCATGACAACGATTTGCGTATCCACATTGAGTTGAGTCTTCCAATTTCTTTAAAAATGACGAATGCAAACTACTGCCATCTGGTGGTTTTTTAGAATTGTTTGCTCTCGTGCAGGTGCAGAACGTACAGGCTAGTTGCCTGCCAGCTGTAATCTTTACCCCGTGTTCAAAGACGCAACACTTTTGTCGCTGCTAGTTCTTTGACCTTCCCCTTCAATACTTGAAGTGGGCGCTAAATTTACTTATAAATCATCATTATTTTGTGTCACCACTGACAGGTGAGGCTTGGAAAGACAGCAAAGGCCCTCTGAAAACCCATCACTTCAAATGCATTTTATGAGAATTGACAGAAGATTTAGGGAAAGACTGAATCATGGTAACATCATTCTTTCAGGTTCGGAAACGTAAATCCCTCAGTTCGGAGAAATGACTCCCAGGACATTTTAATGACCAGTGAGTGACTCAGTGTGTGAGGTATAAGGTACGAACAAAATAATGAAAAAACCACATGAAGCAGGACTTTGAAGTGGGTGACATCCAAATTACAAAGGCGATTACACAGCTGAGTCATGTTACATTCACTGTCTATTCCCAGCTTGTGTCAGTCAAACTGTCTGGTAGAGCAGCACCTGTTGTGAGATGAAGCTCTTAAAAAACAAAGACCTTGATAATTACCATGATATTGACTCATTTAAAGCAGACTTCCTAGGGGCAGTTTGTCATGACCTTTTTTATGCCTGTCATTTGAAAAACCTCTTGTATCACGAACATAAACCCCAAACCCCTTTTGTCCTCTCTCCCTCCCGTCTCTTACTTGTTTGAATGTAAGAGCCACTGGGTGCTTACCACAAAAATATCTGAATGGATAAAGAGACAGCTCCCCTACTCTGAGTTTTAACTCCTCCGGTTCCCTTCTTGTCTTCCCACCTCCAGCTGACTCTGGTCCATCATCTACCCTTCGACCACTCCGATTTCCTCCTCTCTCATCCCTTCATCCCTCAGCCCTCCCTCCAGACACATAATCCACATCAGTTTTAGCTGTCCACCACCCATGGTATGCAATAAACTTCTAAATTTATAACTTTAACGTCATTGATCCCTTATGGGAGGAGGATTTCCTAGTGTGATTCAAAACAGACTGAGGCTGAAGATTTGTCAGAAATGACAAACCAAAATGGTACTCATCGCAATCATGGCACTTTGTAGAGCATATGCCTTTGCTGAAGTCCAACAGGTCCCCTTTGTACTCACTTACAGTATACATACCAGCCACCTAAATACACCTGAGGTTATTCATCAAGATGCATGCATGATTCCCTTAGAAATTAAGGAAATTGTCAAGAAAATGCCCGATCTTATAACTTTAAAGAAAGTGACAAAAACATCCTGGAACCATCACTTTATCCGGCTTTGCTACAAAAGTTAATGGGGTCTATTCCTGGCCAAGACCCATCCTCCATCAAAGTTTTGAGAAAATCCATTCAGCAGTTTTTGTGTAATCCTGCTAAGAAACCAACCAACAAACAGACACGCATGAAAGCATTAACTCCTTCGTGGAAGTAAATATCTGCTAGTGTAAAGTTTACAGATGAATCTGAACCTGTTTCCGTCTATTTTGCTGACATCATTATATACTGACAGACATGAAGTCACTGTGTTTGTGGCAACCCAACTGGTTTTTCACGTCAAACATGAAGTTTTCCCGACCCTCGCAATTGTTTTCTGTGCCTAAACCTAACCAGATCATAAGCACAGAGCTGTAACAAGAGAGGACTAGAAAAATGAACCTAAAGAAACATAAAGTTGCAACTTGAAGAAAAATGTTGGCTGTTGGCTTTCCAGAAATGTACTACGTTAACATTTCTGATGATTGGTTGCATTTTCTTAAAAAGCGAGTCTGAGTCTAAATGAGCCTAAAAAGATCATTTTAATAATGTGGGTAAGAAGGTGTGTTGACCAAATCATTTTGTCCCAAGCATTAGCAAACTGTGTAGAAACGACCAGGAATGTTACAGCTACAGTCTGACTGCCAGCGCCTGTCTGAAGAAGAACACCATACAGTGGGTGAATAAAACATGTCAGCGCAGCCTTGTTCTCTCCTCCACCTCCTCCTGTGTCTACAACTCCTCCACACTCTGCTTTTTATTACTTTGTGCCGTGGCACCTGTAGGGGCTGACACAGGGATGTATACACAAGTCAACCAGGACCATCTGCAGCCTGTAAATGTTTGAGTGTGATACATTCTTCATTGGTCACGGCCCGCTTTGTAATGTTGTTATGTTTTATGCTGACAGAAAGGAAAGAGCAACAGGAAGACAAACAGCTTTTATGAGTCCAGTTGAGCGACTGCGTCGATGACAGTGTTCCTTCGAATCTGCCTGCTATCATAGATGTTTTTTTCTTGTTGACATGTCAGCTGAAATGTAAATGGAGTGCTGTTGTTTTGACTGTCTGACATTTGTGATGAAGGAGAATTTCACCTTTTCATCTCAAAGAACACAAATACACGGAGCACACCTTTTGCACCCTTCTCCTCTCTACACTGTCATTAATTTGGTGTCTGTCGTTTATAATTTAAGTCTACGTATAAAGGATTGATACGTATTGATATTTCTTAAATACACAATGAATGAAATGAATAAATGTTATATAAAAGGCAGAAACCCATCCATCCAACTCTGCCGCTCAATGGAGCATTTTTAGCCTCTTTCAGCTGATTGTTTTGGCTTAATGGCTACATATTTACTGCACAGCTCAATCTCACTTCTCTTTTGCCTTTTGTGGCTGATCTTTGTTTTCCAGTTCATTGGAAGATTATGCCAAATATTTCAGATGTGCTCAATTAGTTTTTATGTGTTAGTCAGTGGATCAGACCTCATAAAATCTGACAGCTTGCTAACCATATGTATTATTTTACTCTGGAATCTAACTTTGCAAAACCTCCCAAGCAAAATATTAATATAATGCTTAAGAATCTTCTTTTTATAATTCCTTAATATTTAAGTGTTGCATGACATCTGTATTTCTCTAAATGTAATTAAATGGAGGGTTTGAACCACCTCTCCCTGAGGGAGAAATGCATCCACCAGAGGGCAACACTATCACATTGTCCTCAAACACTAACTAACACTAACCGTTAACCACATTCTGGATCTTTTTACATTTGTAAATAGTTCGGGGAGGATTTTACTGGCAGGTCACACATGCTGACTGCTGACAGACTACATGTTCATGTAGTCTGTCAGCAGTCAGCATGTGTGACATCTGTTTACAGGAAACAACAACCAGGAGAGGACGATTGGGAATAATGTTCCATTAAGAGGGAAATTCAGAGGTGCAGGTCTACACCCCAACAGTCAAAACACGCAGAGAAGATATGAAGATTGTTAATAACAGAATACCAGTGAAGTCATTGCATTGCTTGTGTAGTCTGGTGTATTTTGTTGCACCTGAAACAGTGATTCTACTCATTTTACCAGATTCTTTGCCTGTTTGTTTGTACAATAAAAAATCCCATGTCGTCCCCGTCTGTAATTTATCCAAAACACTGAGACGTTAACTCTCAGCTGGAATTTATTTGCGGGGTGAAGGAAGTCATCTAATAACAGGGTGTAGCTGCCTGTCTGTCTGACAGCTTCTCTCAGAGAAAACAAAACATTAATAAATAAATAAGGAAAACAGTCTGGGCCTCCCACTCCCACTCAGTCTCCTCTGGTTTATCATCCAACCATCCTGTGGGGCCGGAGCCGTGCTGCAGAGTCTGCGCTCCAACGTGCTATACTGCAATCAAAAACACCTGGCCTCAGGGCTTGGAACGGTCACAACATTACAGCATATAAACGAGCCAACTACTCCATATAGAGGCCCCATAATTGTTGGACTGGAGAGGATATCTCTCTTTTTTTTTTTTTTTTCTCTTTCTTTTTACTGCGTGGTTTTACTATTGTTGTAAGACACAGGACCCAGGGCCAAACTTAACTGTGCAATACAGATTTTATGAACATCATTTTACAAACAAATAGGAATTACGCAGAAAGCTGTAATAAGACGCTGACTCACCAGAGCTGCGAGACTCCACTTGGCATTAGGAAATACACATTTCTGTTTCTCACCTGCAACACAAAGAAATAGATTTGGCATCAATACTTTATATATATATATGTATATATATATATATATATGTATATATATATATATATATATATATATATATATATATATATATATATATATATGTATATATATATATATATATATATATATATATATATATATATATATATATATATATGTATATATATATATATATATATATATATATATATATATATATATATATATATATATAGAGAGGTCTTGTGTCATTTGGCTGCATTAAAGTTCTGGTGCTTGTTAGCTGGGATGTGCTCAAATCAACATGATTTCACTCAAGCAGTAATGAAAAACAATATGATGTTGTTTTGGACCGCCCTTGTTTCTGGACAGCTTTAGATTGATGTCACAAACAACACTGGCCAAAATATTAAACCTCAACACACTGGTACTCTGCTTGATTGCCACAGCTGACATCACCGAGAGTTTTATAATCGATTAGTGAATACAATACACTGACGGTAAATGTGCTTCAGATAACTGGAAAGGATTGGCTCGAGATATTTAACTTTAAACAAGAGGAACTTCTCTCACAATGTGGAAGTTTATGACATAATTTAACAACAAAAAAATTAGTTTGGTCTCAAATCTCAGTAAATGTAAAGATGAGGGGCATCAAAAATAAGAAAATGCTTGAGGGGAGAAAAAAAAAGTTGGACAAAAGTGCATTGTTGTTGTAACATTAATGGGGATACAAGAATAAGAATTTTCCTCCTCATTATGACCAAGCTGCTGGGCAGGGTCTCTGGTTTCTCCCCCCTGCCGGGCCCTGGCACCCCCGCAGCATCCCCACAGAGACGGCTTCCTTGCCGTGATGAGCTTTTGACAGGCCCCAAAACAGCCTGCTTAATGCTGTGCCAGGCCAGACATGGAGCGGCTGGGATGCTGGCAGCTTCTTGGCCCACACCATGTATCACGGGCCTCAACCCATTTTACCCTTAGTTTCCCTCCCCTCTCTCTCTCTCTCTCTCTCTCTCTCCCACTCTCTCCCTCCGCCCTTTCTTTCTAGTGCCTCAGGATTGTTATGCAAAGCTTTCCGAGCAGGGATGTGGGAGTTCTTTGGAGCGCAGATGTATCCAAATCATATTTGTACAATCTTCAGTCGTAGCGAGAGATGTCGGTCCGGTCTGAGAGCTGCTGTTATCTGGGCTGAGCGGCCAGGTGTGAGGCTTTGGCCTCACCTGGGATATGTACCTCACCTTTGAAACATAAAGACTCACTATCTGGAATCAAGCAGTCATTTTAGCTTTTTCAAATAACTGCTGACAGCTGTTGATTCTTCACATCTCCTCGAAGAAGGTGACTCTCGCTTTTAAATCCAGGACAATCTTTCAGTTTATTCATGTTGCTATTGATAATATGCACAAACTGCAAAAAATCCACAAAAGAGAGCATCATTCATGTCAGTATGACAGTATTTGAGGATTTTGCATGAAAACTTGACATGAGAATAAAACTCAGGCTGCAGAGACAAAGAACTAAGATACACTACTGCCACCCAGTGTTAAAGAACAAGTACTGTACAGAGAGTTAAAACAAACATGTAGTCCATCTGCTGCGAGACGTGACTACACAAGGATAACTCATTACAGCTATACTATGCCTTTTCCATTTGTGGTCAGTTTTATGGCTTTTGAACTGTAAACATTGCTCCGAGGAAAAGGAAAAACAAAACACTTGTGTTGTGACATTCTTACGTCTCTGAGCCTCTGAGGGCAGCTTTTACTGCGCTTACATGAAACCTGGTTGTCAGTTAACTATTGGAGCAAAAGTGTTGGTGGAAAAACAAAAATTAAACTCTAATGTCTAACCAAAACAACACAGTGCACAATAAAATAACAGCCCATGATCCTTTTAGTGTGCTTTGCAGATTATTAGAAGCGTGTGTTTGTGTCTTTCTGAAAAAGAAGAAAACTAAACATAATTAATTCTTGTTTATAGTTTTCAAGTGGAAGGATTTGAGACAGTGGGCATTTACTTACTACAACACCTGAAAAGTGTGAAATAAACCAGGACTGCTGAGATTTAACATGTGTAAAAACAAAAACACACATTGGACACGGCTGCCGGCGGCCACACAGACAAACACTGTGCTCACAGAGAGAATTTGTCTAATGGACGCTGGCATGCCGAGCAAATGAAGTGACCACGAGGGACTGAGACAACAAAACACTATGAACCTCGTGCATATTTTAGTTTATAGTAATGAATCTGTTTATGATAACTAACAAATGAGGTGCAACCTTTCTTGATCCAGCTGTGGAACTTCTGTATTTTAATCTCATTTTCTGAGACCTAAACTCTTTGGGGATATACTGAACACATTACTGCTATGTAGTATTTGGCAATAATTAATGATGGAATGTAACTAAATACATTTACTCAACTGTTTAACTTAGGTAGAATTTTTATATTTTAACTGAGTAATACAATTTTCTGCTACTTTATACTTCTACTTCACTTTATTTCTCAACTACATTTATTTGATAACATTAGTTATGAGTTACTTTGAAGACTGCATGCTGCATCAGAGCCAAACGAGTGTCTTTTGAAATAAAACACTATTCCAATAGTCTGAATGTAAATAAATGTATAATTTACTTTTCCTTGTATTTTGATAGTAAAGTGCATTTATTGCCAGCAAATTACTTTTTCTACTTTCTACATTTAATATCAGATACTATGGAGGAGCTCTATATAACAATTTGTAGCAATGTACATGTGTTAAAACTTTTTTCTCCCATATGTGAGCGGATTGTGAAGTGATGTTGAAAAATTAGACCTTCCCCGTCTATCTCTGTAAAAGCTTGTGGATGATTCGTTCAGGTTGCTTAACGCTGTGGATTTCTTTGTGAACGCAGTCCAAAGGATGTGGCGTTGTGCACGTTCTCGTGCGCCTCTTCTCAGTGCAACAGTAGCTAACGTTCAGTTTGGAAATGGCGTTGCTTACATACACAAACATAAACAAACAAGTTCGTCAGAGACCCTTTAAAATTTTAACTAAAGTACTACTGGAATGGGCGACTGTTACTTTTACCAAAGCATATTTGAAAGGCATATCACATTTACTTTAATATGACTTTTAGATACATTTTACACAATAGTAAGAAATGTCAATATGTAATACGGGTTGGCCATTTTGATGAAAGGAACAGTGATGATGGACAGAGCAGCAGCTATTCTTGTGCTGCAGTATGTAGATCAGAACAAAGGGACCGACCAGCTCAAGCTGCTTGTTGGGTAAATATCAACTCTGCTGCTGGAGGTCATTTTACAATTCAGCAAATTGTTGTAGAAAACCTTCTACATTGTCATTTTATGGAGAGGGACCAAAAAGATTGAATTGTTAGCATCTAACATCTATATTTTACATGTTTAGTGAGTTTAAGTGAGATAAGACTGGTGACAAATGTGAAGCAGAGATGCACCATCTGCAAATGGTCAGCATCCACATCATCATGGGACAACGCTCTGTAAAACAGCTGGTATAATTCAAGCTCCAATGAGAAAAACATAGTCTGATTCTATTATACTGTAAAACCAGCGCCTGAGTAAAGTGTTTAACAGATAAGCAATCACAGAAAATACTGCTCTCTAACCACAATCATATGTAGAAAAAAGGAAAGAAAGAAAAAGAAACGAGCCATATCTGGTGAGTGTTTAAAAAGAAGAAAACTTAATCTTAAGAATGTAAAAATGCAATAAATCATTCCCGCGATGGCCATATTTTACGACAGGCACTCAGCTCCAGACACCTCTGTCAGATTCACCCACCAGGAATATTTTCCTATCTACATTAGTGGTGAGGCAGCTGCAGGACTCTCATGAACGATGCAGCCACATATCATGCTCCCTCAGATAGTCGACAGTCATGACAAGAGCTATGTGTGAGCTTCCTCTCTCTCTCTCACACACACACACACACACACACACACACACACACACACACACACACACACACACACACGTTTCATGGTGAGATAACTGGAGACCTCAGCACAGTTCTATCAGGAAAGTATTTACTATCTCTGTTGCCACGTTGAGAGAGCACAAAACATCCACAGGCACTGAAGTCACACGAGGCGTTTGTTTCTCATTCACAGCTCACGGCGTTTGCATATAAAACATTTGCTTTCACACTCGACACAAACACAAATGAGCTGGATTGTCTTTCTCCAACCTGCTGTGACGTTTGGCTCACACGTGTTGAGTTCAGGAAAACACATCTTAAAATATAATTGAATGATATAAAAAAAGAGTCCAATACACTTCAGATCATAAAAATATATTCTACTTTGCACTCCACTACAGTTACCTAACAATCATATTTAGTAATCACTTTGTATAGTAACATTTTACCCTTTAAAAAAACAGGATACAAACCAGTCGTTTGCAACCTTTTTTGGCTAATGACCCCTTGATTAAAACTGTTTCAGATCTACAGAATGAACTGTTAGCAGTTCCATCAGAGAGACCTTTACCCCTTTAAAGGGACAGTTCCAACATCAAAAATACATTTGTTTCTTTTTACCTATACTGCGACTTAAGTCGGGCTGTGGGCCAAAACTGGACTGTCAGTTTTAAAAATGGGTATATAAATTGTTGTTTACACAGTATTATTTTTTGTGAGGTAAAATCTTCTTCTGGTAGCCTAAGCATTATTACTTTTTATAATGTGATCACAGTGGGCAGAGTGACAGTTTGCACTGGAAGTCAGTCAGTTAAGGGAAACTTGGGATCCTGTGGTTCATTTTGCATCTGCATTTTAACGTCACAAAACAATGCAGCAAGTGTTTTCTTTTGGCCCAGGGCCAACCATTAAGTTTTGGTTTTGGCCCTCCAAGGGGAAATGTTTGAGGAGCCCCAGATTGACATTGTTTTGGTGTGATTTGTTGACATTTGGAGGTATCTGCGTAGAAATAGATGCCCCCTTTTTGAAAAACTCAAAGGCAGTGTTGAGGTTTTCAGCACTAGTTTGCTGAGATAGCTAGCTTCTCATCAGCAAGTAAATATTCGCTTTCTTCCGAGCAACGATCTGGTTGGCGGGTGCAGTTTGGTTGAGAGAAAATAGTTCCTACCTGAAAGTTCTTGCAACAAGATCTGTTGATTATCTTGGGTAACCAGGTCATGATTTCAGGCGAGAGACATTGCTGTTAAGTTTCTCAAATGTATTATTCTGTTACTTTAAGTAACACATACCAAGTTCAATTTAATTTTATTTTATTCATGAGAAGGCCCGTATCTCCAAAACTCAGGTTGCAGGTGGATAAATAACACTAGCATATAGCAATAGCATAGGTAAATCAAATTGGAAAAATTATCCAATATTCTATAAAAATAGCCAAAATAAGACTATAAGACTACAAACTTGTGTCACAGAATGTAATAATTGTTTTCTTTTCTTACCCATTAATCTTCTCACAACCCTTCAGGTTTATCTTGTGACCCAACCCCTCGGCTGGGAACCACTGGACTCATCTAGCGGAGTGTATTCAAAGAAGTCAAAACTAGCTCAACCTAAACCAGCAACAACCATCACCCCAACAGATCTGATAATGTCAGATTATAATACTGTAAATCAGTCACAAAGAAATATTCCTGCTATATTTCGGTTATAACACTTCTGTACTTTTACTTTCCTTGATTCATTTGTACATTGCTGTATGTTTTTACTTGAGGAGATGTGAGTGCTTCCTACACCGCTGTGTTCTGGTGCAGTTGGAAGAGGGAGAGCTGGTTCTAATTGGGATGAGGAGATAGGCTGTAACCTTATCTGCAGAGAGCTGCCGCATTATTTCATCGCGTCATGTGCCCTGAAAAAATATGACAAAAACATCAGAGAATGGAAAAAGCATGACCTCAGACTTTGTAACCTGGCAGATATAATCCAATCATTCTGCTGAGGGCCTAACTCGTGTTTAACGCCAGTCTATACATCATACTGTATATCTAATTTAGGGCTGGGCTGACTGCTCTTTGAAGAGGCAGTTTTGAAATCACATTCCAGTTTCTCCTCCCAAACAGCAAATTATTTCTACTCCCGCGAGACGTGTGATTTCGGACTCGGAGTTGGAGCAAATCACTTGCAGACTACTTCATGAGGAGCTTATTAATCTGAGACAAGGGGCCTGGGATTCAAGTCGAAGTATAAACAACCTCATCATCAATGGACAGCATGAGAAAGCTTTGACTATAGAGAGCGTGCGCTTGGTTCCACCTCAACAACATCAACATACGTTCAGAGTTAGGTTTGTTTGACGCCAGATACCACAGAGAAAAGCTACGGCAAAAAAAAAAATGTGCCCCTTAATTGGTAACAGTCGCTGAATTTCTGTTAGTAAGGTAGGTTGTAATTAATCCCAGCACAATGAGGATCCTCTGCGGAACGTGCTCGTGTATTTGTTATTAGACGTCACCATAGGGCCACTCCGGAGCCCATCAGATACAGTGTCTAAATACACAGCAATCAGATGGATTCCCTCCCCCAAAAAAACATCTCACACCAATGCCTCAGCAAAAAAGATTACCAAAAGGTTATCGAGGAGCATCTACCACCAGACTCTGACCTACATGAACCCGCCCCTCATTTCCCCCCAAAATGTGCCTCTTTCCTCCTCATTAAAATCCCTGAATCAGGCTGTTCAAATTAAGATGGCCTGCAGCCTCCTGCGAGAAGTTGGATGAGAGATGATGGGAACGGCAGTTTGGAAAGATGCTGATCGGAGCTGGCACTTCTTATCTACCACATATTAGCGAAGTTGAGGAATGGTGTTTGCCATGTTGCGTTAGCCTGCTGCCGTCCCATCATCGCCTGCCATTCCAAGCAACAATCCAAATGCAGTCCAGATGTCTCAGCCATCAAGCCTCAATATTTCACTAACCCCGCATTAATCTTATCAAGTGTGTCACAGATCCCTGCTCGATAACATCTCGCCGGATTTTAGAGAATCAGTGCCTGCAGCTGACCAGAACCTCACTACAAATTGAAAAGGATATCAGATTTCAGATTTATTTCACACATAAATGGACTAAATGGGAATAAGGGCTAACAATGACATAGTTAGCATCTTTTTGATATTTACCAAATAGGGGAACGTTACCCCGAACAGTACCCCATGGTGATTTAAGGTCGGGTGAAGTTTCATAGTCCACAAAACATTTCTGGAGCTTTACAGCAAAACAGCGCTGAAGTACATGGGGACTTGTTTTAAAATGTAAAAAAAATAGGAAAAATCAACAAATCCCAACATAAAATGGCTCTATACAGCTCGCCAGGCAATCTAAGTCTCCGGAAACATCCTAAATTGAAGAGGTCCGTTGAAGAAGACATTATTTACATCCACCCACCTTTGAGCTCATGCTCGATGTGCGCTAAGTCTTTCTGTTTCGCTGCGTCTGCAAAGATCTCAGCTTAAAAAATTATGTAAATGATGTGTTTTTTTATGTTTTAAACAAAGTCCCCATCTATCTCAGTTGTTAAGGAGAACGCTGTTACGCTGTTTTGCTATGAAGCTCCAAAAAATGTTTTGTGGACAATGAAACTTCACCCGAGTTTCCATCAACATGGAGTTGGGAAAATGATGACTGAATTTTTTTTTGGGTGAACTTATCCTTTGAAACACAAATTTATGTTTTTTAGGTGGGGAAATAGTGTACATTTTAGATTAAAAAAAAAAAGGTTTACTTAAGCAACATTATGTAGCAATCGGCATTTTGTGTTATTTGGCGCCCCCCACAGTTTCTGAGTGCAACACCACTGACGTAAATAGAAATCCTAGGTCTGTAACAGTTTGTCAGTCGTCATGCCAGCTACAAACAAAACTCACTTAACTCGGTATTAATACTTTACGCTGTTCCTCGACATTGAAGCATCCTGCACAACATTTGTCCAACCTGGTGTTGGGAGAGAAAAGCTTTGCCTACATAAGGCAAACGTTACATAATGTTGCTTTTACAGATGTGTCCAGCCTATTAAATATGACACAATACTTCTTCAATACAGTCTTCATACAATAGACTACCCTGTATGATTCATATTTATGGTCAGGTCAGAGTTCAGTTTGACCCTCATACTCTGCTGGTTACAGCTAACAGAGTACAGCTTGTAAAGCTTTGTGAGATACAGATGCTGACCTGAGGCTTTTTGTGCTTGATGAACTTGATTGTCCATTAAATTAAACACATGGAAAAGGAAGCCACTTTCCGTATGCTCTCATCAGTGATCAGTTTCAAACTAATGGAGAGAAATTAAAAGGAACACACAATATTGGATTTTTGCTCTTCAGATTTGTTTTGGCTGATTTCCACTGCTGACATATGCAAATATCCTTTTCAACCTTAAAAACGGCAGATAAAGACATCCAATGCTTTTCAAAATGTACACATCAATGAGATAAGTTGAAATAAGAAAACTACTTAGCAACTGTCATCTTTATGGCCTGTCATATAGAAGGAGATGTTCGCTTCAGGCAGATGTGATATTACACTTTACACAAAGACCAACCATTTGGAAGATCAGATATTTATTCAATTCTGGTATGATAAAATCTGACAAATAACTGCAGGATCAGGGTTATTGTCTAGACAAAACTGTAAACAGTCGCCATTTTTGCCAGAACAGTCTGCTCCATCTGCTGATGAGCTTTCAGTGCATGTAATTATTACCACACTAAAATACAAAGTTCATACAATACTCTCAGGCCCAAAAAGTCATCAGTTTCAGTTAACAGATTAGAAACATTCACCTCATGAAACATGCTTAAAATGTAGCATTTCAAACTACAACAGCAGGTATTATTATTCCTGCACTGAAACAACTGAATCCAATACGAACTGAATGACAATTAAGTTTCTCAACCTGCAATTCAGTTTCCTGAGCTGAGCTATGCAAAGACTCTTTTCCTCTCTTAAGAATTCTTGTCCCTGGAGTGAAAATCCTGTTTGATGGGTCCTGATTGCGAGGTCCAAAGCCTGTTTCCCTCAAGGCCAAGGTCACACTGGTTTCCCCAGCTCTGGCCTTCCAGGATCAGTCCTCCTCTGAGGAGAGCTGGGCTCCTTCATCGTGAACCTCTCTGTAGGCAGCCATGGGGCCACCGTCAGGAGTGAAGCTCCCCATAGAGATCTTCAATCCCTCAGACAGTTTCTGGGCTGCCAGCTTGGCCTGCAACTCCTGGAATTAAACACAACACAGAGGAAAAAGTTGACATGAATAGGCTGGTAAACAGAAAACAAGCACATTATCATAAAAGCAGCACAGCCATAGCTGTTAAACCCTCAACAAAAGTAGGACTGATAATAAGCTCACAGCTCCTCCGTGAGCTGACAACAGCACACTGTTTGACGTTTGGCTCAGAAGTCACTACTTTGGATGTGGAGTGATACACTGCGTCTACACTGTCTGAACGCTGCCCTCTAGAGCTGATGGATGGAAGTGATGTTGACTTTTTACATTTGATTAATTATTAATACATTTTACTTTGATTAGATGAGAAAATGTCACAAGTCCCAACTGTATGACCTTAATTTGATACCACTTATTCCATTAACATAATTGCCAGCAGCCCTGTACACCAACAAGATTATATAATCAGACTTTCATTTTCTGCGCAGACTCGAAGCAGACATGATCTAAAATGACGACTGAGGAAAATACCACTTACCACAACCTCCTACAACATCCTCTACAAACATAATACAAATGCAGACAGACACCTCACATTAATTATATGATCTGTATTCTCCTTCTTTACTGTAGAACATTAAAGCTGTGCTCAGAACCACTTTAGCACTGAGGGAAACAGAGCAACCCCTTTGAAGGGTGCCAGTGCACTCGGGGCTAAAACAACAAAAATTAAGGGTCACCTGGCAAAGTTACCTACTTGTTAGACCACAGCAAAGCAGCTAGATCCTGTCAGCCTGCCTACAGTTGAATATATACACTGTTTGTGAAGCAAGAGTTTGTGGAGGACTTGGCTGCACTTACCTGCTGCTTCTTTGTTTGTTCCTTTACAAGGACGGCTGACTCTTCCAGAGACAGAAGCTGGGCAGGGCTGTGATGAAGAGGAGGGAGTCTGGCTGCAGTGATGTCATCCAAGTGTTTTCTGTCCCGCTCCCTCCTGGCCTGTGCAGAGATCGGCGATGAGCCTTCAGAGGACTGGCTAGGTGACGAGGATCCTGAGGGAGAGATGTCACTTCTGTGGGACAGCCTGGAAACACAGTTGAGCAGTATTATTTACAGAAAGCAAAATAACATAAAATGTTATCTACATTATCATTTAGTCTTTTTTGTGAGAAACATTTACAAAAAATAATCATCGCATCAGGAAACAAAGTCCACTCACTGATTCGGTTTGAATTTCTGCCTTCTCGAAGGTGAAGTCCTCTCTGTTCTTTCCAGGACAGTTAGATAGTGAGGCTTTATTGGTATCTGCTCTTTAAAAAAGTAATTGTCTCTTGCTGTGCTGTTTAATGGCTCTTTGGACTCGCTACTGAAACCAGAACTAGTTTCAGACAGTCTGACCCTTCCCAAGGCCTCCACAAGGTCACCCTCTTTTGTCTCATCAGAGTTCAAAGAGGCCCCAGCAGCAGATGTTTCCATGGTTTCACCAGCAGCTGCTCTGGAGACAAGCTCTTCACTTTGCTCATCCACAGTTTTGTTGTTTTGCTGCCCGTCAGCTGAGGCAGGTGAGGTCTTACCCTCCGGGGCAGGGACGGCACGTTGTTGCATGGTGAAAGCCTGCTGGTACTTTGACTGTAACTCTGTCCGGGCAGCAGATACCAAGCTCTGTCTCCTCTCCTCTTCATCATGATGTTCGATGGCAAGACGCACTTTCTCTGTGAACTCTTTAATCTTTTTTCCTTTATCAGGAAGAGTCTGCACCAACCTCCTGTGAACAACACAAACCCGTCATTTCATGCTATATTCAAAAGAATCAGTTTAGATACAGATTGGAGACATTAAACAAATAAACAATATCAAATGTCTTCATAGATAGATAAGGATGAAAACCAGTCTTGCAAAAGTTGTCCTCTAATTTGTTTTTTTGTTTAAGATGATGTAGTCGCTCACTATTAGTTCAGTTGGGTTGAGATGGTATTTGTCACAGATCATTTTAATTTCAGGGAAACAATTCAACCACCGTTTAATTATTCAGCCTCTCACTTTTCCTATATTTTGGCTGATTTCATTTCATATTTACACATGTTAGGGGAAAGCCCATTGGATGTTCATCTCCAAAGTGGGTGTGGTTTAGTGTCTTGTTATCGCACTGTGAGTGATAACAGTAATTCATCCAGTTGTGTTGCTAGTTTGCTAACATTTTGTTGTGTGTTAATTAAATGAACAGCAAATCTCCAATGTTGGAGCTTTTCAATGTATACTCTTGCCTACTCGTCATTGCTGCCACTTGCTACAATATTAAGTTAGTTATAATCACATTAGTATTGGATGATTCTTTAATATCTGATCTAATACTGCTATGTTACCATAACACTAATGCAAAACTATTTTTACTGCAGTCTGTGGCTATGTTACACAATAAATGAATCTAAAATGTTCAGCAAATTGAACAAAAACTATTTAAGGAATACAGCCAGTGAGAGAGACAATGTCATCAATGTATGAATGAATGTATGAATTACTGTAAGTCAATTTGGACAAAAGCATCTGCTAAATGCCCCTAAATGTAACTCTAAGAGCGGGAAGTTTAAAGGGGAAATATTCTGATCACTTAATCATTTTCAAACCATTATTATACATGTGTAAATGCAGTAGGAAAATATAAAAAAAAATAATAATTATAATACACAAAGGGCTTAAAGATAAAAACTTGCTAAAGAAGTTCAATGTGTGCAGATCTGGGAAAAGTCATTTAGTTTGTTTTGATGCTCTACACATGTTACATTTACAGCTTGGGTTTTCGCAAAAATTGGCTTGGGTGCTGCACCTACACTTTACAATGATAGGGATTAGGGACAACCCTGAAATTATGAATACGTTTGTGGATTTAAGTCTAACTATGTTGTAAAGACGTCGTAAAGATGTTCATTGAATGGGAAAACCACACATCATGTCTCTACTGATGGACAACAGTGTAGCTTAGCTGAGTCACCGTACAGCAGCTTTAACTCAAACTAATCAAGCTTATTTATGTGTGTAAATCATCATGTCTCCTAATGTTGTTATCGCATTGATCTACCATCCATTAGAGATACTTGAATGTTGACTGAACGCCACGAAGTGTCATACTGAGTCTGAACTCAGCCAAGTTGGTGCCTCTCATGTCTCACAGGAGGCAATAACTTGGGCCATTAGTGTGAACTTACCTGTTGGAGAGTATCTTCTCCTGTCTCAGGAGCAGTTCTTGGAGCTCTTCTCTGCTCTGGTGTCTCAGGTCTCCCACCTGTCCCTGGCGCTCCGTCAG